>NC_031780.1:16833236-16943824 GCF_001522545.3 Parus major | reverse complement strand
CCCATGGATCCAGCCTGTCCAGATCCCCCTGCAGAGCCTTCCTGCCCTCCAGCAGATCCACACTCCCACCCAACCTGCTGTTATCTAAAAACTGCCTGAGGATTCCCCCAGTTCCCTCATCCGGATCATCCTTAAAGATACTGAGCAGGACAGGGCTCAACACTGAGTCCTGGGGGACACCTCTGCTGCCTGGAGCCAGCTGGATGTGGCACCATTCTCCATTTCTGGGTCGGGCCCTCCATTTTTTATCCAGAGAACCTGTCCAAGCCATGGGCTGCAGCACCTCCAGGAGAATGCCATGGCAGAAAAACTTTGCTGTGAAGTCCAGGTAAATGCATCCACAGCCTCCAAATCGCTCTTTGATGCAATAGGTGTGCTCCATGTAATGGGCACTCTTGTTATCCTTTACATGGAGTTTCTCCTACCTCTTCTAGCATTTTCTCTTTGGAGCCTATGCCAGTGAATAGAAGTGGTGACACCGAGGTGGAGTTTCAAAACATCCCCATTGTGATTAAAGACAAAGTCACCATTCAGAGTGATTTGGAATAACCAGAAAGCCTTGAGTTTTGGGGTTGTTGAGTTTTTGGAAAGGTGGCATGAGGGATGGGGTGTGTCTTTACTTCTCAATCCCTCCCAGCCTCAAGGTGAATATGAATTTCTTTCAGCATCCTCTGCTCCCTCCAAGACAAACTTAGAGCTCTCTCAGTGTGGCCCATGGTTTCATTCTCATTGCAGCAGAGGGTAACTTCTCCTCTCTTATCATGCACAGCTAAATCTAAATAGAGCAGAGTCTTTTGATTTTCCCTTATAAGCAGGGTTGTGGTAGAAGAGCCCTTTTCACACTTATGAACTATGTTTCATAAGTATAAGGGTATATTTTGCTTTTCTGATCCAGTCTCTCCTTTCCAAGCCCTTTTGATCTGTCTGTGCACTCAGACAAGGCAATATCATGCAAATACGGCTAGCAAAATAAGATACCTCTGCAGAAAATTACAAACCTTTCTGGGTTTTGCAAATGGATCTTACAATTCACAGAGTATCAGAGGTAATTACAGAGTAACTATTTGTGAAGCTGCTGAAAAACGGCTCAGCTTCATGGCATGAAAAATAGCAGAGGTTGCATCTGAATGTCAAATTACAGCCTGACCTCGGATAAGCAAAATGAGGGCTAACTGATTCTATCAGCATGCATTGTACCTGTAAGAAAGGAATAGACTCTCTTTTTAAAATTTGAGCTTATTATCAAGTTTTATAAATCAGTGTTGATCCTTTGAAGTTAACAAAGTACCCCGTTGAAATCCATGGTTTAATTTAAAGTATATTTATATTTGAAACCTTAAATTATTTCAAATGTAGGAAATAATTCAGTATTGCTACTTAGAGTAGCAAACAAAGAACTGAGTGCAGGGCTAGGTGGAATACCATTTATAAAAAAGAGAAAAATTGGTCTTTTTGAAGGCATGTCTTCATTTTCTGCAAATATTAGGTAATTGATTCAGAATCTGATTGGTTCTGGGTTATATGAAATAATTGTAGTGTCTTATGTGCACTTATGTACAAATAAATAACAAGAAATCCTGCAGAAAAAGAAAGTGATTGAGAACAGGACTTGAAGACTGTGGTGTATTTAATTAACATTTTCTGTCATGGCATGTTTCAAAGAAATTTTAATCTTTTTTTTTTGTTTGTTTTGTTTTGGTATTGTCAGCAGCCTGAAAGTAAAATCAGTCCTTTAATCTCAAGTGATACATCTCATACATTGAATAAAGGGAGGTTAGTGTGGCCTTCCTGAGTCACCTCTTTACAGATGGAGTTGCTGAACTTTGGGAACCTCTTAACTCCAAATTGAGCTTTGAGGAGGTGGATGATATTAAGCCGCTTCTTGATTAAACCTGTGACAGTCTCTTGGTGAGGAAATAGAAATAGAGTGTGACAAAGCTTTGCTCTTGCCTCATTCATCCTTCTGGAGCCCACAGTGAAATAAACCCAGGGAGCTACTGAAAGGAGACAAAACTTCTCAACTCTGTTATTATTTCTCTCCCAAAGAATGACTTAAGGAACAAACCTGAGAAATATGTTCCACATCCTTTCCTTTCCGCGCCACTCCCACACACATGTACACACAGACACTCGCCACAATCTGTGCTCCTCCGGCGTGTTCCATGTGCTAAAGAAATACAAATTGAATAATAATTAGGAGACTGTGTTTGTTTCTTGTCTTAGCAGCCCGCACAGGAACCTTCCTGCTAAGTACTGATATGTTTATATTGTTATTTCAATAATCCACAACTTCTCATCCTTTAAAAGTACAATCATTTCAATGGGGAATCTAAATCTTTCTGGTGAGCAGTTCTGTCTGGGTTTTTAGTTTGGTTGCTTGAATTTTATCCTAGCTCAGAAATAGCTTGTGTTCTGGTATTTTTAAGAGAAATGCTGGCAATTACTGCTGTCTTCCTGACAATTTTGGTGTGGGTTTCAGGCATTCAGCCTCTCTTGAATCAGATCATTACCCAATGCTGCAGACAAACGAGCCCAGTATTTGCTGCACTATGTGATTTCTAGAGTTAAGTTTCAACATAAATAAAACTTCCTTTTCACAACAGCATCTGTGTATCTAAGGATTCTTTAAGTCAGATTTGTCAGTTTTATATGACAGAAAGATTGTTATAAGCTGTGGCATTCTAGAAGTAAAGGATTGCCTAAAGAAAACAATACCATAAACTCTAACAGGAGAAATAAACTAGTCCTGCAGATTATCTTAATAAAGTCATGAAATAAAACTTTGATAAAGTCATGGGGACTGGATCTGTTAAAATACAACTTAATAAGTTTGAAATATAAGGGATGTAAACCAAGCACTGTTGTTTTTATTGTCAGTGATTCAGATTTTGTTTTGATTTCTTTCTTTGTTAGGATTTTCTTTACTTCTAATTTCAAGTATTGTTATTATAGAGATTTCATTGAATCAGAGAAGCATGAACTGTCCATTCCTAAACCATGTGATGGTGATGGTGATGATGATAATAATGATATTAATAATCATAATAATAATATTAATAGTAATAAATGGGTTATTTTATAGGAATCTACTTTCTAGTCAGGTAAAATTTAGGTAAAATGCAAGACAGCTAATGACTTTTTAAAGAGAATGTTGAAGTGATTTTGGATGATTTAATTACCTAAAGGAAAACTGAACTAAACTGAATTTCTTTGGGTTAAATAAATAATAAGCTTAATTTTGGGCCACAATAATTCTCTTTATCTCAAAAACCATTTTATCCGTCAAGGGAAGACAGGAGGAAAAGTTTTAAGCAAGTTTATGAAGTCTTTAAGTTTTTATGGGAGTTGAAAGCTGCGTTATATTTTGTTACTTGCAGCACAAGACCAAAAATTATATTTATGAGCTCTAGTTACTCCTAGAAACTCTTGCTGTGTGCAGTAACAATGTTGACAACACTCAGTGTTTTGTAATACAAATTTCCTACAATACAGACATATCTCAGTTATACAGGATTTTTTCCAGGAAGGATGAAAAATGTTGATCCCAATAACAAGTGGTAAAACATGGGGTTGTAGCCTCCAAAAGTTCAGATTTGGAGATACTAAGTTGCTGGGTAATGTTTGTTTGTTTGTTTGTTTGTTTTAATTTGACTTTGGTTATTTAATCTGCCTCATGATTTTGGTATCAAACTCTACAGCATTTTTAAATCCTGAGTAGGTTTCAATGAGATACCCAGAGGAGTTCCAGCAAGTTGGGTATTTCAAGCATTTAATGTTCCAGTAGAGTCCTGTCAACTGGGGAGAAAGAAGAAGAGCTTTTTAGGTGCTTATAACCCTTGTAAACCTTTCAATATGCATTTTTAACCCCAGATGGAATTTCCATAATTTTTAGATGTTTATTTATCAACCCAAACTAAGTTCCACTAGTTATTTTTGCACTGTGTCTTCCTTTCCTTGGATCTGTCTAGATGCTCCTTTCTGTGTGTGTGTGTTCTGTGCTTGTCTGGATCTCACTGCAGGAGTTCAGAAATGTTCTGTGCTCATCTAGACACAGAGTGGTGTCCCCAGATGACCAGCTAAGTCCTCCTGTGCAGCCTTAGCTTGAAAAGACTTATTTAACTAGACTAGTGGAAATTTTCTCCATATTTTTTCAGTCTTGCATCTCAGAGTGTTAAATTTTCAAACAAAGCTGATGTTTCTCAAGTGACAGCCCTAATGATACTTTTATATTGCAAAATTCAGACTAGGTCTTTTTAAACTGTGCATCACGATAAATGCAGGTAATAAAGCTTTTAACAATCTGGTTAGTTCCTTAGAGAGTCTCAAACTTTTTAAAATGATTTTGCATAAAATAACAGATTGGAAGTTAAGCAATCAGTCTTGCCGTCCACCTGGTGCGTGCAAGAAGATTCAGCCTCCCTTAAATCTACTGACTGAGGGGTTTATTGGGCAAAAAACCAAACTAAACAAAAACCCACGCAGTCATTAAACTCAGTTTTGTTCCTAGTTTAGAAAGAACTGACTGTCCATTCATACAAATGAGGAAAAGTTCTGAGTGTTGAATACTAAAGAGTGAGACACCCAAAGGCCTGAAGGGCAGTGACCATGCAGCCGTGGCAGTTTGTGACCAGCCTGGATCCTCTTCAACCCCTTCCTACTCCCAGTTCGAGCACTTGGGGCACTGCCAGCAGATCTGGGTTTAAGCTTGGACATCCTCTGTACATGTTTTACCACCCACAGTCTGCAGACACGAAATGAAATGGGCAGATGGAACTATTTCATCCTGACAGCATTTTCAGCCTGGGTTTGCTTAGTGAGGGCTCAGTGATGTGTTTGAATAGGTGTGCTCAGGGCGAAGGAAAACACTTAGCACAAAGTGGAATTTCCCTGGGAAGTCTGGGATGACAAAATAATGCAGTGTATTCAGGGTGGTGGGCAGTACAAGCTGTAGATACATTTCCTTCTCCATCTCTCTCTGTCTCTTTCTCAACAACAAATGTCACAGGAACCCTAAAAGGCAGTGGATATCCCCTTGTTTGGAGATTTCCAAACCGGCTGGGTCTCTCTTGTGTTTAGTAAATTAATTTTTTAAATGAGTTCTCATCAAGTTTCTAATTATAATATCTTTAAATTTAATGTTTGTATTTCTGATGAAAGACAAACATTTTGGGGGCAGTCACAAGGGACATGAATAATTTCTTTAGAAGCTTATCTAATTAATTACATTTCTCTGTAATGTCTTTAAAATTTGAACTGCCATCATTTCATTAATTTAGATAAAAGTAAATCTTTAGTGTTTAAATATGACACTAGTGCTGAGAATTCTGATAAGCTTGAGATTCATTGTCTGTATTTTTATTAAGTGAAGATAAAAAAAGTGTTTAAAAATGTTTGGAATTCATAATTTGCATATTAGGTTTTATTTGGTTTCAAATACATTATTATTTCATGGCATAAGTGTTCCCCTCACCTGTTAGTAAGTAAGATCATAAGATGCAAAATGACATAAATATTGCTCATACAATATTTTGTGTAGGTGTTTCTTTTTCTTCTGTAATACGTTTCTTTCCATATTAAAACTTTCAGCTCCTTAAGATGAAAAGAATTTAAATTCTGATGTGTGGTGAACTTCCATGTCCTGTCCAGGAGGAATTTTGATATTTCATATGATCCCAGAATTATAAAGCCTTTTATAGCACTGATATATTTGAGTTTGCATTTTTAAAATTGTTATTTCAATGTCAGTAGGACAATTGAAATTTGCACATTTAGGTTTATGGGTGGAGCCTCCCACACTGTGGAAGTCTTTAGCACACAAGGAGGAAACAGAGATGTAAGACATTGGGTTTGATTAGGGTACAACAGAATTAAGCCTGATGGAAACCCCAAAAGCCACAGTGCATATGGTGATTTTGCCTTTATTCATCTCTGTCACTGTAGGGCTGCCAGCAATTGGTCCCTGAGCACTGGTGGGGCCTGATCTTCTTGTACTTTGTAGCAATTTGTGCTGAGAAACTCACTGAATATTGAGTTTTGTTATTGTTGATGATACAAACCGGGCAGAATACCATGACTGGAAAATAATATTCACTGAGAGATGGACTTTGAAACTGGGATTGAGTTACCTGTGGAGGTGTGCATACACTGTGGAGCAGTTTATCAAACTCTCTAAATCAGCTGGTGACCTCAGTTTAAACTGAATGAATGTGTTTGCTCCTTGGGGAAAAATAATTTAAAATATTTATAAGTAGTCTCTAAGCAAATTAACGATGCTGAATTGAAGGAAAGACACAGGCAGCTTTCTCAGAAAGCTATTCAAAGTAGGTGCAAACTATTGGTTTAGCTTTTCTTGCCTTACAGCTCATTCTACTCTTCATAGTGAAAAGCAATTTTATGCAAAATAGCTCTATATTATAAATAATGAGTCATTGCTTCACTGAAGAAAGAGGTTCACAGGTCACGGTTTTGGTCAGTGGTAGATGATCAAAGTGCTTTAATAGTCCAAATTACTGTCTAGTTTCATCCCTGTCAGTCTCCCATCCATCCTTTTCCCAATTTGGGTCAGCATTTTAACCATGTTTGCAACGAAGAAATAATAGATGTGCAGTCAGGACAATTAATGAAGTAAAATGGGCTGTTCTCTGCCAGAGGTAAACAAAGAAATAAATCTCTGCTGTTTGCAGCCTTCCCTTTTCCATATATAAAGAACTTTATCAATAAAACAATACAAACTTCATCAAAGAAAAATCTTACCAATTTAGACCAAGAAAGGTCTTCATTGAGCTAATCTCCAACAAATGCTGTTTGCATCAGGGATGCTTTTATTCTTTTCAACCATGAAGCCCTGGTCATCCTTCTTTATCTCACACTCCAACTCCACGATCCGTGACGGACGAGGCAGCCCCGCTGAAGCAAGGGCAGCAGACAGGAAGAGCATGGTCACAGTGCAAGCACTGCTGTATTTAATTCCCAATTAAATATGCTTACCTTGGGTGCTTTGATTTCTTTCCTTAGGGAACCACAGCCAGGTGTCCCGGGTGCCTGTTGCTATCAAAGTTCTCGACGTGAACGACAATGCCCCTGAGTTTGCATCAGAGCACGAGGCCTTTCTGTGTGAGAATGGGAAGCCTGGACAAGTGAGTATCCCAGGTTTTATGTGGTGTGAGACTGGGCTGCAGTTTCTCCCTGTCACCTTATGTCATCTTTATTCTCCAAATGGGTGTCCATGTGTTGGTGCTAACAGCTTTTAGCATTAACTTGAGATAAACCCATGATGCCTGTCTGGGGGATGTCTCTCTATAATTAAACAAACTTTTTTCCCTCTAACGTTTTAAATTAAAGGTGACTACTTTGGGACAATATCCTGAAAAAATCCTGAGTGTCTTTAAGCTTCCAACATCACATTCTGTGTGATGGAGCTCAGAACATTGTAAATTCACATGTGAAATTTAGGTGAAAGTATAATCCAACCTGAATTCCAGTTCAGTCATTGATTGTAGCTGCTCCCAGGTATAATTTACAATCAACAGTTAAAACACTAAAGCCATTTCCCCTTGACCTTATCTCAGTTCTAATCTCTATTCAGTTCTTACATTTCTATGACAGTTGGGAAGAAGATAAGACAGCAAACCAGCACTTGATGGAAAGTGAAGGAAATTGTCATTGTGTTTGAAGATAGTGTTGGAGAAGGGAAGTTCAAGTTTTTTAAGTTCATGTTAAAAAAATAAATTGAAAATGTTAAAATGTTATTTCTTTCTTCATTTACTGAAGAAAAACTTGGTAAAGGAACTCACACAACACTTGCCAAGGTGGTGTAAACAGCCACATGTCAGAAGCAGGATTTAAATTGTTTAGTCTTTTTCAAAGAAAATGAAGCAGATTTCTTCAAAGGTATTCCCTTTGAAGGAGAAATGTGGAGAAATGGAAAAGAATATCTCATATGCCACCTAAATGACAAGGTGAAGATACAAGAATGTGCACAGACGTTTAGAAAGTAATGCAGTGTAAATGAGATGTAACTTTTGTCCAGCAAGAGAAACACTGGGTGTTACAACAATTTGATGTTTTTAAACTTCACAACTTATTTCTAGATTGTGACATTTTATTTAAATAAACATCAGCTGACAGCATGACATGGCTTGTTAATCCAACTATTCCTGTGTCTCATGTGGGTGTTAGACATTAAATTCACTGTTCTCCAAAGAAGGTTACCTGACAATAGAGCTAGAAGTTATTTTCTTTTTAGTAGTATTAAATGACAACCTATATAGCAGTGTATGACAACCCATTTCTGCCAGGATTGTATTGTTACAGAGGATGATTTGACTTCTAGCACCCTTTTTGTTTAGCAAAATGGTGTCAAAAATATGTCATTTAAGGGATTAGAATTCTCTGTATCCACTGAAGAGGAGATGTGTCCTTATGGGCAGACAGTCATGTTACTGTCGGCATTTTAGCTCTTCTAGCTCAGAGTGGATTTCTGTTTAGCTCAGAGTGGATTGCTGATGCTGAGTAGTTACATTTTCCAGGATAGATTAAATCCTAATGACTGTGCATTTATCCAGGACTCTGTGAGCTTCCCTAAAATTAGCAAGTTCTGTTGCACAGTGATTTCTGGCTGTATTTGTCTAGGTATTCCTATTGCAATTGAATTTCAGGTGGTTTAAGAGATGGTGAAAAATGTTCACCCTTCATTCTGGAATAAAACAATAAATGAGATGATTAAGAGTCAGCAGGTAAAAGAGGCTTTTACTTAAACACTTGCAGAAAACTCATTAAAACATTATTTTCTTTATGTACCATTACCTCTTCCACTCTTGATCTGTTGGCAGATGTCACTCTTGAGCATGAATCTTGTGTGAACTTTACAGATTGTTATTAAATATTTGGCTGCCAGCATGGATGAGGTGGCACTGATCCTGCAATTTATTCTGTGTTTAAACAAATAACACTACTGGAACAGTAACCAGCCCAGATTAATCACCAAGGTTAGGTTCTGAGTTGAAGTCATTCAAAAATTATCAGCTCCTGTGAAGATTTTAGTAACTCCCCCACCTTGTATTTTTTAATGCTTATTTCTATATTCAAGTTTTGGAAGAAATCATATTAGTAAGTCAAGATGTAGAATTCAAGACACTACATTTTGAGAGCTATGAAATAGCTGATATGAGAAAGATACTCCTCCTAATACAATAGCAAAAGCCTAATTTGGACGGTTGTCCAAAGCTTAAACTCCAATCTTAAATGTGCAGGAAAGGTGTAATTGTCTTAAGCTATTCCTGTCAACATTTGCAATTCCATTTAATCTAAGTTTATATCAAATTTGATTTACCACAAAGGAAATTATATTTGAACTATTGGTAAAACCTTATGTGCAGCCACTAAATATGTTGTACCATTTATTCCAGTTCACTTTCTAAGTGTTCTGTTCTCAGTTCTGATATAATTGCAGTAGCAAGTACAGCTGCTACTGAGGTGACACAATGCATTAAAAACTCCTGATGTACAATGCTGCCAGATGCATTTTCCTTGCCTTGACCTACCCCTAAGAGTGAGGGTACCATTGACTGATAGGAGAGGAAAGGGAAGGGGGAGGGAATGTATTTGTCTATGCATGTATTTATGTACTCCTTGCACATTTTTACACACAACAGAAAGTTTTCAGGTATTTTTTTGTCAGTTTTAGGGAGGGGGATAAAAAAAACAAACCAAAATTTGAATGTATTGTTATAGTACCTCTAAGTTAATCACAAATCAGCTCTTGCCTTTTCCTATTATCCCTTTTTTATTGCATAATTCCGATTCCTAAAACCAGAACATTCATGGTTTGCTGATTATAGCTGTGCTATTGTGCTGTTGGTTGTTCAGCACAGTAAAATTATTTTCCTGTAGAAAAGGAACAGAACACGACTTCTGTAATGTTGAGTAAGAAAAGTGCCTCATTCACTATTCCCCAGCCCATCCTCAGACTTTTCCAGGGAAGTGCTGTTTGCTGGAAACAAAGCTACAAAATGTTCACTTGAGTAGTGAGGACAGCGATATATGAGAGCTGAAGCCAGCTTTAAACCAGAGCAATATAAAACTGAGTACAGTGCTCCTCCAGCCTCCCACAATTTGTCTCTATTTTATTCACTTCTCCTACCAGATAGCTTTTCTTTCTAATGGGCAAAATCTTCAGGTAGATTTTTGCCTTTTCAGCTAGAGCCATCCCTTTACTGCAAGAACCTGCACTGGACTCTTCAGAAAGACAAAGTTAAAATTGCTCTGTGGTGAGTCTACTCTTAGGGTGTTTAGAGGCTGAAAATAACGCAGAAACAACCATGAGCAGGAACAGGAGTGCAAAAACTTTTCCAGAGTTGGAAGATCAGTCTTATTAAATCAGAAAAGTGTTTATTACTGGTAAGGATCTGTTCTTAGTGAGGTTAATGAATTACCTGACAGGAAAAGTCTTTTAAACAGTACCATGTACTAAAATGGCATGTAGATAGTTATGATGCTTTGAAAATAACTTTGTTTTTCTATTTATCCTTGTATATATTATTTCAGGCACATGTGGCTTTGTAGAACTGCAATACAAACCTACAAATTAGAAAGTCAAGTTGTCCTAGGGGACCATTTAACTATTCATTACAATCCAGTGCTGTCTGCTAAACAAAATATGCTGATTTGCAAAGTTTCTGCTAAGTGTATGTACAGAATCAAATGCATGCATGAAGTATTAATACAACATCAAAGTTGGAATTTTACATGTAAGAATTTCAGAAATTTCAAGACTGAGCAGCCAAAGGGTTATTAACTTTCACTGGATGTGGAGTGAAAAAAAAATCACTTCTTGTTTTCTTTATGACAAGTATTGAACAATTTCTCTATAATGAAACACCTTGGGGGTGCATGTTGTTACCAGGAAAGAAAAGACATCTCTAGTGGGCCAGAGGCTGATGGCACCTGGCTGTGCCAGCCCTGGGGTGGCCACAGGATCAAGGCAGTGCCTGTCCCCTGTGCTGGCCCTGCTGAGGCACCTCCAGCACTGGGGACAGTTTTGGGTCCCTCACGGCCAGAGAGCCTGGAGGGGCTGCAGCGTGTCCAGGGCAGGGAACGGAGCTGGGAAGGGTCTGGAGCCCCAGGAGGGGCTGAGGGAGCTGGAAAGGGGCTCAGCCTGGAGAAAAGGAGGCTCAGGGGGCCCTTGTGGCTCTGCACAAGTCCCTGGCAGGAGGGGACAGCCGGGGGGGTCGGGCTCTGCTGCCAGGGAACAGGGACAGGAGCAGAGGGAACGGCCTCAGGCTGGGCCAGGGGAGGCTCAGGCTGGACAGCAGCAGGAATTTGCCCATGGAAAGGGAGCTCAGGCCTTGGCAGGGGCTGCCCAGGGAGCTTTGCAGTGCCCATCCCTGGAGGTGTCCCAGGAAGGGCTGGAGGTGAAACTCAGAGCTCTGGGCTGGGGACAAGGTGGGCATCGGGCACAGCTGGGACTCCGTGGGCTGGGAGGGCTTTTCCAACCTCACTGGTTCTGTGACTCTGTGATTTTGTGATTCTCAACCACATTGTGAACCTCAAACTAAGAGTTGGAGAGTTACTTCAGTAGTATTCCATTGCATGACTACACAACACAGAATAGTAAAATATGCCTATCAGCACACTAATAAAAACTTGGAAATTAGAATTACTGGACTTTTCTCACCCCTATGGAGTAAAAGATACCAGTTTCATATCACTGCATACATATTATGTTTTCTGTTGTGGTATTTGTGTTTTTATTTTTTTTTAAGAGCTTATCTTAATGCAAACGCACAAAGAAATAAGGTTGCTATGGGAACTCTAACTCTTAATTCTGTCATGTGTGCATGTAACACAACAAATGTAGTATTGCACTAAGCCTGTCTTTTGCATAAAATTTTTGGTACATTTTCAGAGAAAGAAGGATTTTGTAAGCAGTGAAGGGAATGGATGGAATACCAGTACATACAAAATATTATAACAACCTGATAAACTGTACCTGCCCTTCCAGATTTCACTGTGCCATTATCCTTTTTCCCTATTGCTTTCCTATTCTATCAGTGTTTGAAAAATTGAACAGCCATAAAGTATTTCTGTCTAAATATATCTGTCTTGCTCAGGATCCCAGCCCAAATTGCACTCCCCTATGATGATAAATTACTGGTACCTGCTCCAGCCCTGGGCACATCACAGTGGGTGCTTTAGTGCCTGACACCTCTGCAAAGAGAAAGCTGAAAATATTTCCCATCTGCAAATGGCTCCATCTCTGCATGGGACAGACAGAAGCTACTGAGATATTTTTCCACTGTTTGTATTTTTCCCACTTTAGGATTAGGTTATTCACCTATTAAATTGGAGACCAACTTCTTAAAATAAAAAAAAGCAAAAGCTGAGTTAGGCTTTTTTTTTTTTTTTTTTTTTTCCATCTCTTGCAATACATTTGTTTGTAATCCTGTCAGGATTTCTACCTTGAAAGATGCAGTTATCAAAATAAACCCAAAACTATTAATGTGGTATTTAAGCAATTAAATATTGTTTTATTAGATCTTTTAGAACACTAATTATAAAGCTGACCTATCCAGAATATGATTAGGCCAGGAATTAATTGTCTCACATTCCTTCCTAAGTTGGGTTGTCCTACAAATATCACTACTTGCTCAAACATTTTTTTTGCTTACATGATTTCAAATATTTATGTTTTGGTGTTGATCCCTGTGGTAATCTAGTAAGATTCTGTTCTTTCTTTGACTCCTGAAGGACATAAATATGATTTTGATTTTTGTCATATATTTAACACATACAGATTGATAGTCCTGATGGTTAAGCCAGAATAAAATGTTAGTTATTGGCAGTAACTTAGGGAAACATGGAAATTTTTAAATAAAAGTTTATGAATTTGGGCAGCATCAAACCCTGCTTCCATTTTTCACTCTATACTTTTAAACTAAAATTTTTAGTGATTCCTAATTTGAATTTAATTGTGCAAGAAATTATTGGTGCATTGCTTCAGGCATTGCAGATAAATACATAAGACAATTGTTATTGGATTCAACAGACATGGAAAAGGTCAATAATTCTAATTACATTTCTTATAAACCTCATCTAGCATGAGCTAATTAGCCCTGAAAGTCAGATCTGAGGGTGGGATATGGATCCATGGCTGATTTTGTTTCTGTTTCTTTGGAAAACCTTTGGAATCAAAAGCAAGCGCACCAAATATTTTTTAAATCCCAACAAAACAAAACAAAAAACCACAAAAAACCAAAAAAATCAAACAAAAAACCCCCAAACCCCCAAACCTCCTGGTTATTTTAAAATAGTATGTCTTCCTTTCATAGTCCTGTGCAACTTTGTATGATTTGAAGATGATCAGCTGAAATACCTGAGTAATGTAGAAGGTAGAAATTGTCAATGTAGGTAAATCCACTTCAGACGCTGCAGTTGGTTACGAAAATCATATGAGGTACTTCATAGAAAGTTATTTGATTATTCAAAGTCATCCAAACTATCCAAAACACTCTTCTCACCTAATTATCTTCCATTATTCTAGGAATCATTAGTTAATAATGATGTTACTAAAAACAAAGAAAGGAACATGTCTTCCTAGTTCAGGAATAACTGAGGTTTTATTAGAGTTTAGGGGGAAAAATGCAGCGCTCGATATTTTCTTTTTTTTCTTTTTTTTCAATTTTGAGTTTTTCTCATCTAAAATTTCACATCTAAATTAATTTTAAAAAATAATAATTATTCAAATAAGCGAAATGTGGAGTGGGGGAAGGAGAAAGGCTTAAAGGTATATTATATATCCATGTCCAGTGAGAAGGTGTGGTCATATAAATGAAAGATTGCCATAGGCAATATGAGTGTTTCCAAAACCCAGTTTTCCTTTTTTTGTTGAATAATAATTTATTACTTGTCTAAATCAGCAGCAGTTTCTTCTGTCCTCTCTTACCTGTCTCTCCTTATTTGCTGGCTCTTTGTTCTGGAAAAATTTTAAAAGGAGCAGATACAGTTCCTCTTCCCAAGGTTTTCAGTCTAAGGTCTGTAAAAGCCTTGCAAAGTTATAAATTATCATTTTTATTCTGGCATGGAGAGAAATGAAATGTCTCAAATAAATACAATTTTTTTTTTTTTCAGCACTGTCTGTTTATCATGAGTGTGAAAACTTAATGAGCCCATTTGTGTTGCAGGTAATTCAGATTGTCAGTGCTGTTGACAAGGATGATCCTAAAAATGGGCATTATTTCCTCTACAGCCTTCTTCCTGAAATGGTCAACAACCCAAATTTCACCATCAAGAAAAATGAAGGTAAATAGAACAGATATAAAATGTGTATCTCAACTACTTACTTTCAAATTGTTTTGTGACTTCCAATGTCTTTACCAATGTGTCCTTTGGGCAATTAAAACATAAATAATCTGCTGAATCATGCCTTCATTATATCTCTTAAGCTATTTCCAATAACTTTAAAGTAGATATGAAGAAAATAAAATAAATATGGAATTTAGATCCAGAAGACAGCTCACTGGCTTAAATAAAACGAAGGGATGGATTTACTGCCTGTATTATTCCTATTAATCTGAAATTCCAGAGGTACTGTGTAAGATGAAAATCTGAAACTATGTTGATAAATGAATGTTGATTCCTACATTGACTGTTTATAGATGGGAACATAAAATTAAGTATCTACTAAATCTCCCAAAGAAAGCACTTTTCCAGCCTGTTTGTTGTGTGTATAAAGGTCTCAAAGTATTTTGATGAGGAACTTTTGCTAGAAAGAGAAATCCCTTAGGTCAGCAAAGCCCAGAAGGGCGCTTTGAGTTCACTGTGCTTTGAAGCACTTCTGGAAGGGCAAAATGTTATTTTGCAGGGCTCTAGAAGGGACCATTCACGTGTGATGGGAACAAAAAAAGACACATTTAATATTGTTGGGCAATAAATTTATACTGATCCTTTTCTTTGGCACACAGATCTGTTTGAAGGTCAGGTGAGACAAGAAGCTAGCACTGATCCCAAGAATGTTGTAAAGAGTGCTCGATGTGTTTGTACTTACTTGAATATTCAGCAAAGTTGTTCTATCTTGGCTCTTTTTAATAAGGCACATCCTGCCAGGAATTCTAGTCAAATTCAGTCTCTTATTTGAAATGGGAAGAAAGTAAACCCTTTTTAGCTCATTACTAATAGGAAGACACATGTGTGAGCTGTATGTGCAGGAGTGTAAAAGCAATACATGAAGTGCCAATTAAAGAGGAAATGCTGTTTGCATTTTTTTTTTCTATCTGTTCCAACCTAGAAGCATGATGACAGCTAAATGACACTGCACCTAAATTCTTAAACCTGCTTAAATTTATCCTATATTTTCCTTTTCTTTAGATGTGTTTTTCTCTTCTAGCATTCACAAAGTGTGTCTCTACTTACATCTCTATTTTCTTGTAGTAAATGAGTCTCTGTGTGTTTTCTGGAGAAGATAAAACAAACCTCTTCAAAATGCATTTCATAATCATCAGCAGTGTAACACAAATTGAATTAAGCATCCTAAATGTCAGGTGGTTTGCTTGGCACAGCATGACAAAGTAAAAAAGATCTTAGCATTTCTCTTCATGTTAAAATACTGAGCTCACATCCCTAATTACCCTTGTCCTGCCAATCTGTTACCTATTTAAGACCCACTCCTGCTCCTACTCACAGACAATGACAAAATGAGTCCTGAGCTGAGTGGGAGTGAGGAAACTTTCTGTGTAACAAGGTTTACAAAAGTAAGTCAAATTTTGTAACTCATTGCCACTCATTTTTATTCAGTTTTTAATGTGTTTGAATCAGTTGAATGTGAAAATCCTTTTAAAACAACCACCTCAAATCTCTTGAAATGAAAAAGCTGCTTGAAGAGAGTTTTCTGATTTAATCCTTCAGTATCCAATAATAAAATTCCAACTATGCATGCCATCCTTGTCTATCAGGATTGCTCAGTCAGGGGTGCAGTGCATGGTTGATGTTAGAACATGATCTCCCACAGGAAGCAAATAGCCCTGTCAGAGCCAAAATCAGGGTATAATTTGGCTGAGGTGAGTTTTTATGTCCTTTAAACATCATAAATCTTCAGTAAGTCTTTATTTAGTTGTGCCACTTAAACAAAGAACTTGACCATGACTTTGTCTTGAATATATCTCCCAGATAAGCATGAGTGATTATTCATGTTAAAAACCACCAATATCCCTAAAAAAACCCTGAATTCACAAGTCAAATTTCTCTTTTTTTTTTTTTTTTGTATTACTGAGTGTTTGGACTGTCCATAACCAAGTTAGTGTGGTCTGGAACTGTAAGGAAATGCCTGTAACAAACCTTTCTCTCCTTTCTGGAGATCAGATCAATGCTCAACACAGTACAGCTTGGAACAGAAAAACTGGTGGACAAAATCCTTGACATCTTCCTGACTGTGTTCTCAGCCTCAATTTCCTCCCAGAGTCTTGGCTCTGCCAAATTAATTCTTCAGGGCAGCAGAAACTTGATGGCTGTGAAAGAAATGCCGTCCTCTTGTGGACACCATACAGGGACTGCATTTTCTCAGGAAGCCTCTCGTAGAAACCCAATTTTTACTTGCTAGAATTAGCACATTTCTTCATTTAATTCATTTTTCATACCTTGCCTTTCTTCAAAACTCTCACGAGGGTGGAGATAAACACAAGTAGCTCTCCTCAAGAAGAGATATTGCCCTTTTGGGTTCCCTTGTGCTTTAGGTAACTGTGTGGCATTTGGCCACCACCTAATGATGACATTGTGTGACATTGGTGTGCCAGCAGGGCAGTTTGGCACCTGCCAGGAGAAAAAATCTGCAGTGTCCTCTTTCTGTCCCTCATGCCAAAGAGTTCATAAGATGCCTGTGATTTGGAATGTTCCCTTCCTGTGTAGAACATAAGCATAACCATTAATCAATTCAGTTTGTTGCACACAGGCTGATTCTGTTGTTCAAACCTTCCAAATCACCCTAGGGCAAGTTCCCACAATAGTCAGTAATTAACTGTGCTGCTGACACACACTGCAAATATTATGATTGGCCAGGTTGTTATTGAGAAATGTGTTTAACTAAGCGACACAACAGGTATCTTCATCAGGAACCACACAAAAAAACCACAAAACACTTCAGAAAATTTTAATATATATATATAAGTTGTGCTGTGGTCACAGCAGAATCTGTGCCTTGAGGTGGTGCAGTGGTTTTCTTCATTTGCTTGGTTTGTTGAATTTCCATATTTACAATCCCCTCTGTAGACAAGATACCCAAAACTGTAGAGGCTGTGGTGCCTTTCTGATGTAAATAATGATAAAATGTAAATTTAAATGCCATCCTACAACTCACTGAATGTCTGTAGATCATCTCTTAGCCATCTTTATTTTCCATGTCTCCTGATGCTTTTCTTCTGTCCTTTTCTGAGCTCAGATGTCCATTCCTGGGTGGGGTTTGTAGGTTTAGTGCCTTGGGTTCCTGGGCAGTGAGTGATAACCCAAATTGAGGCAATCTTGCCCGCTCAAGCTGTAATCAAGGCACACTGAGCATTTGGTTTGCCAGCTGCAAAAACCTTTATCCCCTCCCAAGAGAAATAAGAGTTATATAGAAAAAATGTAAGAAGTTAATGCTACATGAAAATCATGTCATGTTTTTGTGACTAAACCTGTGACTCTGTGACATAACAAGTCCCTGACTGCACAAACTCCTGACTGAATCTCTGGGCACTTTTCACGTGCCTTTGTGCTGGGTTTTCTGCATAGGAGCAGAAGCAGAGAAAAAGAAGAAAATCCCTGTTTTGTGTGGTGTGTCTGAGAAACTTTGAACCAGAAAAACCTCAGATTTCAGATGAGAATATCTGATGTTTAGACAAGTGTTGATACACTCTAGCAATGTGTTGCAGACTGACTGGAATGAACCCTTCCAAAAAAACTGTAGGCTCACAATAAATAACAAAAACCTGACAGGAATTTAGAGAACTGATTAGGATTTTGCACTGTCATGGCATCAGAAAACTGAAATGAGACCTCTGGAAAGGGAATTAGAACTTATTGACAAGTTTTTTTTCAGGTGACTGCTCTTCACAGAGCATTACCTAAAATCTAGTGCCAGTATATGGATCTTCCACTGCTCCCCAAACAACACCCTCACAGCAGTACCTGTTTTCAGCATTGAATTCTTCAGGTCTCCTTAGATTGTTCAAGTGAGAACAGAATTCTGTAATAGGAGCGTTTTCACACATGCAAACATTTTGATATGCTGCCAATGCAATTCTTACTGTCAAAAACTACCAAAAACGTCTTTGCCATGAAGAGACCTAAAGTTTTTCCCATGAGAAGTTGTCGTTGCTATTCCATTTTTCTGGTGCCAGAATCTGTTTCCTAATGGAATAAACCCCAAACTTCCACAGTGCCTTTGGATGCAATAATTCTTCTGACAGGAGAAATGGTGCATCTTTCCTGGATAAATGGGATATTCCATATTTCTTACAGGGCTTATGTAGCAGGGCAGTACTGGGGTTACCTGGCCCAGGGGCAGGGCTCACCTTTGGGTTAAGAACCTCACTGGCATGAGCTCATATACCTGCAGAAATCCAAAAGCCTGGTTTGGCTTGTAATAGGCTGATTATCAGTAATCAGCCTCCTCTCTCTCTCAAATATTCAATGTCCATCTGGCAAATTGAGGTCTGAATTTGCTCCTGATTCCAAAGTGAGTGCATAGTAAAATGCTTAGGATTTTTTTTTTTCAGTTGAGGCATTATATATATCTGCTTAAGTGATGAACTGTTCTGCTGGTTCTCTCTAAGAAAGTTCATATTTATTCTGAACCATGCTTAGTCTATTACCTCTATGATACACATAACAGCTCCAAGAGTGATCACATTTTAATATCCATTTCTTTTGTTCTTTCCTTCAGGTTAAATCTTGCTTATGTCCTCCTTGTGCTGCCTTGAAAGTGCAGGCACTGTGTCAGGTGTTTTAAAGGAAATGGCCTGGTATAATCACTTCAATCACTGCCTTGCATGCCTTTGTATACTATGGATTATTTTATATTTCATCACCTCTACCATTAAAAACCAAATATTTCTAAACTTTCACAATAGCTGAGGAAAACAATTACATGCAGGCACTCTTAGATATCCCAAATAATAAGACAACTTATATCACTATCTTTTTTTTAAAGTACTTCTCTGTCACTGTGGTTTTAATACAATAAAACCTGGATTTTTCCCCATCTTTTTTCATGAAAGTTTTTTTAGCAGCATCTGTCAAATACATACCTGGAGGGTGAGTCTTTTGTTCCCACCAGAGTAACTTTCATGTGTTAAAATAAGTCTTTCCCTGAAACAGTTTCTTTTGGCATTTCTGGATAAGTGTCTCTGCCATTGTCTCAGCTGCCAGCTGAAGCTCCTTCTGTGGTTTTGATTGACTTTTCTCTCTGACAATATCCCTCAGAGAGCTCTGAGGTGACTCCTCTGTTTCATTGCCCTGCTTCCACTTTGCCCAGTTTCAAAGTTAACCCCCTGACCCCAGGTACAAATTGCCAGAGCAAGGACATCATTAAACCCATCATTTCTGGGTGGATGTGCAGTGATCATCCAGAATAACAGCACCCAAACGGTCCCTTGGATGTGAGCAGCACATCCTTACACATTGCTGCAGTTTCAGCCAATTTTGGGGAACTTTGTGGCCCAGCTGCCACGTGCCAGAGGGTGTTCCACAATGGCACTGCTTGAGGGAAAGCACATGCTTATGTACTTCTAATGTGTTTAATTATCATCCTCATTTCTTTTTTATATCAGTAATTAGACTTTCAAACTCCAAAACATACAAAATAACATCCTTGTTAGTGGTTTAATTCAAATTAAGTGATGTGCTCAGTCTTGCTTATAAATTATTATTTTTCTACCATCTGTCAATATTAGTGGTACGGAATAACATCCATAAGAGGTAAAGGAGTATGGGGCATAATCTAAGAAAAAGCATTGATCAACATCTCTTTTAATAGACATGGTTTTGTCACCAGAAATCACAAGGAATACTTGCATAGCAAGGTGCATGCAGTGTGAAAGGAGCAGAGTTAAAAATAAAGCATTGCAATGTATTAAAAAATAACAAACACAAAGTACCCTATTATCTGGCACTTGTGTGTCAGGATCTGCCATCCACAGGCACACATCATGTTTCTCCAGGAGTGTTCACAGTGTGAAAAATGTATTATAAATATCATACTATCAATCTTTTTCTCAGCATGGCATTTAAAGTGGAGTTGTTTAAATAGCAAAGTTCAACATTTTTATAACCTGTGCGTGCCAGAAGAACCTCAGTTTATTGATTTTTTTATGAATAATAGAGTTAATAATGAAATTGCTAATACAAAATTATTGAAATATTTCTTTTGTAGCGTGGTTGAATGATTTTGTTCAGTAAGTTATTTTTTTTTTGCTTCTGTTAGAAATTGTAAGTTAAATTAAAACAAAGCATAAAGATGTTATTTTGCTGAGTAGGAAGGTCTAACTATTATCAAAACTAATCATGTGATAGTTCAGGTAACTAATCTATGTGAAACATTGTCTTTCTGTGAATTAAGAATAATCAGGCATTTTTATTTTTTTTTTCCAGAAAACAATTATATTTTGGATGCATACTTGCCTTTCTCAGCTAAAAACAAAATGTGATTTACAGGCCTGAAGTAACACATTTTAGTGATGGTCTGCAAGTTATCCTAAAGTGCTGAGCCCCTTTTAAGAATCATGCCTTGTTCTGCTGCTGGAAATCGTGTCAGGATCCCAGTGGGGCTGGGAGGGGGCCAGGGGACACTGTGCTGTCACTCCTCCCTCACTGTGGAAGCAGGCAGGGACACCATGGAAAGGAAAGGACTGATTCAAGCTTCCACTCCATGAATATGCAAAAAGTGATGTTCAGCCAGTGCAAACAGCTCTGCTGGAGCGAGTGGTTGTGCATTGGGTGACAAGTGGCAAGTCCCTGAAATAATTCATGTGGTTCCCTGTTTATTGTATTTGGGCTCCTTTACTCTTGCTCCTTAGACAATTCACCTGCCTGAAAGTGCTTTGGATCAGAAAACATGCTGGATCATCCTTGGTGAGAAAGTGATCAGTTTTCTTATTTGCATATCTGCCAATTCTAAGATGCAATGACATCCTGTGGAGTAACAGGCTGCACCTAAGAACTGGAAGAGAGGAGCTCTTTCTCAGTGACAAAGTGAGCTATGTGAGGAGGAAATCAATGCTGTACATCTTTAGATTATTCTCAAATTCTAGAAGGCTTGGTAGAATTCCAGGTTAATGATAATATTCCCAAGGGACCCCAATATATTCCAGTATCTCTCTTGCCAGTGGATGCATTTCTATTTTCACTGAACAATTTCACATTGCAGTTGAAGTAATATATCTGACTGCTCTCTGCTATTCCTAGCAAGGCTACACTTCTCCATGGTGCTGCATTGTTAGTCCCACCTAGCTGAGATTGCTGGTGCCAATATTCTCAGTATGTATCTTGCTGCTGATAACTTTCTGCTTCCTTTCCCCCTTCTTTCTTCACTATCATCACTATCAGCTGTGCTCTGTTATACCCTGAAGTTCTGTTTTTCCTTGATGTTGACTATCAGTTGAGTGAGATTTGAAAGAACTTCTCTGGCAGGGATGGCTGTGCTGTTGTTTTCTGAAGTGATTGCATTAATGTAGATGGGAAGGCAGCATTTTTCCACTCCAGTCCTTTGTCCTTCACTGACACCTGCTTCTGCTGTCTTTCCCAGCTTTCTTCTTGCATGCAAATCACTGCTCTTTCCAGACTTCTTTCTGATTAGAGCCACAAACCAAGTGAAGACTCAGTGCAGTTCTTCTGCAAACACTGCTTAGCCCTGTCTGGGTGATTGAAGTTTCTTACAATGGTTATGTGCTTTTCAGCACTTCAGTAGGCTAAAGGAGTGACTCCTTGGTGCACACAGCTGAAACAGAGAGCTAGGATCAACTCTTCAAAGGCTAACTCAGCTGCCAGCTCCTCCACCCTGCAACCCTCCTCTCTGTTCTGTCCATCTGAATCCTTATTCACTCCTCTCCTGTATTCAGGATGCAGGACTCCAGACAGATTCCCTCTCTCCTCCGCCCTAAGCCAGAGGTGATCCATCAAGTCTTCACTGGACTGGACAGGCCAACCTGGTGGATGAACCAGCAAGGAGGGGGCCATCTGGTAAGCTGATTGTCCTCTTCCAGGCATCTCCAGCTCCTCTTCAGCTCTGCTCTGCTCCCCAGCACGTCTGTACTTTTGATGGTTTTGCACTGGCAAAGTGTTTCCTGGGAGCTTCTGTTCCAAATGCTGTTAAATCTTTCCATCCTGTTTCAGTTTAGCTCTGTGGTGACAACTTCTTTCCAAGCCTCCCAAATGCAAACTTTCAGACAGCGACAGAGGAGTTGTATATGCACATTGGAAAATCAGACTAATTCCCACAGCATCCCATCCTTTCAGAGACTGCCTTTTTTTGGTCATTTGAATCAGCCACAATTACACAGTTATTGCAGAGCATTAGTGCAAACATGACCCAGACCCAAACAGCATCCAGTGGGAGTGATGGCACCCAGGCTAATCCCAAATACATGCAGCCTGCCATTATGCATACATGACTAAAGAGACTTTTACTTCACTCGCTCTTAATTTATTATTTGTGCTGCTAGCAACAGAATGTTGCCAAGACGTCAATTATGTTTCATTTTATAAATCAAACTAATTGAGAACCAGATGCAATCTGAGTGAAAAAGATCTGAGGTCAGTGTTGTGCACCATATGCATGACAGTGCTTACTCATGATGAGGGAATGGATTCGACAGCTGTGAATTTTCCTGCTGTAGGAGTTTCATCAAGCTCAGTAGTGTAACGTCCTTAGCTCTCTTTTCCCAGTTTATTGCATTGATTTCATAATAAATCTAAAGGAAAACAAGTAAGGGATAAAAGGTTGTGAAAACAAAACAGGAGAACAAAAGAATTTGGTCAGTAAGTTGGCTTGAAAATCTGGTTTAGTAATAACATGGATGAAAGAAATAGCAGAGAAGAACAAATTGAATCTTCAGTGTGACTTAATTTCAGACACATAATGGAAAATAGACATTAAATCAAGGTCTCAAGGCTGAGCTGCTTAGCAGGCAGAAAGGTGGTGTTACTGAGTGCAGAACTTCTGCTCTAACAGCAGTAAGACCTGCTGTACCAGGTCTACCAGCACAGAGAGGCTGTGCAGTCTCCTCCCTGGGGATATTGCAGAGCCACATGGACACACTGCTGTGCCCTGGGCTCTGGGATGGCCCTGCTGGAGCAGGGAGGTGGCACCAGAGGAGCCCTCATGGGCCCCTCCAGCCTCACCCATCCTGGGGTTCTGTGAAACATTGCTCCACCAGCCTTAAAGGTTCCCTGAGTGAAAACATAACTCCTTAAAAACTCACAGCACCCATGATTATGGTATTCTTGGACTTTATTTCATAGTAGTATTTATAGCTAAGTGAATATATAATATTTGGAGATAATTTTCCAGATTTTTAATCAGCTACCTTCTGAAAGAGTTAAGAGATTTTTAAGTACCACTTCTGGCTTGATGGGTATCAGATCTGACTCCTCCAGGTTTCTGCAAAAAGCAATTTCTGTAGTGGAAATCTTCATGGACAATGCACTGACTATGTTTGGTTTCCTGGAAATTGGTTTAATTCTGAGTAAGTGGAATGATGTCCTGAGGCCAAAGGTTCTGGTAGAACCTCTGCCCGATCACCACCTCAGTATATTACTCAGCAGAGTCATATTGTATCTAAGTTCTCCTGTGTTCTCCTCGTGGTTAGCTTTTGTTTTGTTTCAAATATTTGGATTTTATCCCTAAACAAGAATCGCTCCCTCCCTTCCTCCCTCCCTCCCTTCCTTCCTTCCTCTCTTTATAAATGTATTGGTTGCTCTCATTAGGGAATATCTCTTTATTTTGTCATATCCTAAACACAGACTGTTGAGGATGAATTTATTAGTTGCTTTAATTGCAGTTTTGTCAATTAATGAGAAACTAGATAGGAGTCTCATTTTAAACTTGCAGTTGCAGTAAAGATTAAAAGACCACCAACACTGTTTTACTAGAGGAAGAATAAACAGGCTAAAAGTGAAAACAATTTAAGCGGGAATCCTCACATATTAACTGCTAATTTTTCCTTTGATTAGGAAAAAATCTCCTTTTGTCATTATATCAGACTATTTGCATGTGGACCTTCTATTAAAAATAGAAGGTATTGATTTTTCACACTTAGCCTTAAGGCTTATCTGATTAACTATTACACAACTGACATTATAATGTGAGCTTAAAAGGCTCAGATCATGTTCCAGTTTGCATCTTGTTTTGAACCAATTCAACAAGGAAAGAGCTACTGCTGGAATCACAGTCATTGTTCCTACAGGGTGACCATGACATTATTATGTGAATTCTGTGTCTCTGCATTTTCCTCAGCCTGTCTGGTGTGCTGAAATAAGTTTATATTTTATATTTTACATACCCTTTTATTTCCTTCTTACTCATTTTGAAGAGGTGACTGTTTAAGAACGGGTTGTATTTCTCTGTCACAGCAAATAGAGCAGTGACACACTGAAGGAAACATGAAATTTTTTAATGATGTTTTACTACAGCTTCTGACATCAACCTTTAGAGAACAAGGGAGACAAAACATTTTTTTTTAGTTGGTTGGGGGTTTTGTACCACTTAGGTTATTTTTCTATCAACTCCTGATTTTGGCATTTTTATGGGTGATCTTGTTGTAAAATATGTCACTTTGTTGGTCTTCATTTAATTCTGTCTAATTAGGACGTACTTTACTTGGCAAGCAGCCAGTAATTAGTGACATATTTATGGAATTATTAGCATGTAATATTTATATAATAAATCTGCCTAGAAGGCAATCCATTCAGAGGGCAGGGAAGAGGTAGAATACATGATTTGACTGATCTTACCCACAGAGCCAAAGGCAGCAATGAAATGAGATGCATCAGTTGACCTGTCTAGTCTGGGGAGAGAGTTTGCATATCCTAAAATGATAGGATGTGCACACTTGGTAATCAGCACTGATTAGAGAGGGAGTGAAGATGGGCCCCTGTTTGAAGTGAGATAATAAGGCAGCTTGTTAGGGAGAGATAAATAGAACTTGAAGAAAAGGACCAGATGTCTGCTTGATGGCATTGAAGAAGAAGAGCTCGTGGGGTCCTCCAAAGGTAACTGATGGATGCGGAGCCGATTGCAGGGATCAGGGAGCAGTGGGAGCTGTTTGCAGAGAGCAAAGCCTGAGCCCCAGCCTGGCCTGCCTAGCCCTGGGCTCAGCCTGGCAAACTTCACTCTGCCTGTAGGCTGAGGTCTGTGTATGTGATAGACAGTAACAGGAACTCGGGAGGTTTGGGATTTTTTGAGTGTCTGACTCCAAGAGCTAAGCCAAGAATGAAGTCCTCTTGGTGGAGTTGTGAGGAGTTTGCTGTTGAAGTCATAAACCTTAAAAAGAGCACCAACAGTAATCTCTGAATGCTGATGGAAGTTCTCTGTTCTAAGGATATTGGGCTGTCTGGAACACAAACACTGAAGTTTTTCCTCCCTTTAATGACATAACAATTTCACATCACTTTGGTAAACACAGGTAAAACTTTCAGGCTTTGTGCTGTGCAAATTCTCATTCAGTCTAACCTAAAACTCAAGCTGAAGTATAGGTTATTTGAAATAATAAAAAAAATAAAATTAATTAATGTAGCCTTTTTCCAACTTGCTGCTCCTTAACCTTGCTTAGCTGGGTCCTGTCACTTTCTATAACATTTTCATCCATTATATGGGACCTTCCTGTAAACTATGCAGTGTTCCCCAGCGAAGATTAAGACTTTGTGATCTTAGAGCAGTCTGCAGAAGTGATGAATTTTTGCTTGAGGAATTGTTGTGGAGTTTGGAACACTTCTGTTTAGCTTGGCTATGGGTTTCCTGTATGAATTTGGATAAAACACTGAATCACTGTGCTGCCATTGTGCTGTGCAAACACTGCAGAGCTGTGAGCAGTTCCCTGGGGGCTGGAAAAGGCTGAGTTTCAGGAGTGCTCTAAGCGACAGGTATTTTGGATTCTTCTGAAAGTCCCAGGCAGGAAACATGAGGAATTTGCTTGTCAGGGGAGGAGATGGTGGAGCTCAGTCTGATGGCAGCTGAGGTATTGTGGCATCTTTGATATGAGCTCCAATACTGAATACAGAGGGAGGTAGTTTAGACTCAGTTCTACACCTGCCATCTCCTTCTGTATCATCTTTATCTAATCCACTTTGTTACAGCTTCTTTGTACTAATATTTTCTATTTTTAAATGAGAAAAAAAGAACAAATCAACTTTTTCTTGTCTTGTGCCTTTTTTGCGCTAACAGGCAAGATCAAAAGATGTAGTTGCTAAAAACTTTATAGAGTTCTAATACAGTCTATCTAGCAGAACCACTTGCTTCAAAAATTCATATATAGACCATAGCTTTTTCAAAACTAAAATGATTTTTCTTTTTTTTTTTTTTTTCCAGTAAGGAAGCATAACTTTTTCAAAGTATCTACTGGGTTTTTTCTGCTCACCTTTTTTGACTTTCTATGTTTTTTCTTCATTATCACAGTGGTCTTTTTGGCATATGGAGATGTATTTTCTTCTGCCAGCAGAATCCCCATCTCTTCTAATATTTTTATGTGATCATGCTTTGTATTTTTATTGCAGCTTCTGCCTAAATGCTTCACTTGTACTTTATCAGATTCTTCATCACAAATTAGAAGACAACAAGGAACCATTTGCAAGGTGTTCTCTCAGCTTACAGATTCTTTATGTATTTATATCGCATAACTTCTCTTCATGGGATGAAAAGAAACACTGAATAAGATGTCTCTTGTTTTGTCCCATTTATATTTCAATTGTGAATACAAAGGTTTTTAGAACTCCCATCCTTGGAGATATTCAGAAGCCACCTGGACAAGGTGGGCTGTGGTGAGCAGGGGTTGGACCAGGTGACATCTGGAGGTCCCTTCCAACCTCACTCATCCTGTGATTCCATGAGAACTCTAAACAACTTCTCAACTGCTGCTGTAGTTTTCATAAATTCACCCATGTTAGCATTGACTTTGTAACATCTCTGTGGTGAATTCATGTGCTGACATCTTTCCCTGGCTCCTCCTTTCCAAGTTCTGTGCTGTTTCCCACCACGTACAGAGCTAAGACAGGGTCTTGCACTCTGTCCTGGGCTTGGAATCTAAATTCAGATGTGTGTGATCCTGCTTTGATTCTCCATATTCCAGCTATGTATCCCAGTCTGGAATTTGTGGCTCTTCCAGGTTTTTTCTGTGTAATGTTTGCATGTTGTCTGGAAACATTCCAATGAATATCTGTGATGTTTCATTTGAAAACTTTTTCAAACTATTCCACTCTATAGATGGGTAATTATTTTATTTTTCACACACTGGAATTCCTTCTCTGGATGCCTTTTGCTCTTCCCTGCATTTCAAAAGGCCATGAGTTTTCCCCATGGGAATCACATCCTTGGTGAGAGGTGTGCCTCTAGTAAGGCATCCTGTGAATCCTTTGGGTGTGAGACAGAGGTTTAAATTACTGCCATTAATGGTCTGATGATAACAAATTGTTATTGTTATATGTAATCTGCATATCAGAATGTCTTCCCAAAGTCATTATCATGCTGCCTGTGTGCCCAGGGGCAATGTTAGACCATAACATTTCAGTCTTTCAAATTACAGAAAGCTAATATAACTCTTGATGACATTTACAAAAATGTATAATGGCACTCCTTTCAGGGCTCTCACAGAAATTATTCTCAGGGAACTTCAAGGGAGTTCTGTGTGTATAAGAACTGCAGAATCTGGCACTTTTTACAATCAAAGCCACATTTTTTTCTTCAGTGGCACCAGCTCAAGAAAATGTTAAGTCAGAATTGTTTTTAATTTATTTTCTGACTTAAAATGCCCTGGCCAACGTAAGCTGTATTTAACTTTCAATGCTCTTTGGCAGAGAGTCCACATTCTAAATTTCTTTTCATAGGAAGTTGTTATGTCAGAGTTATAAACCTCTGAAAATTGGCATTTTGTAATGGAAGTGCTGACAAGACCTTTATTACACCAGTACAAATAGGCAGCATTCCAATAAATGCTGGTTGCTGTTTTTATAGTCTGCTGGTTGCTTTCTGCTGCTGTATTTCAAAGTGGACATTAAGTAAAAAGTAAGTGGCATAATAGAAATACATTGGTAGGGCTGGAATTTGGCTTTCACTGTTGCAACAAAACTTCAGTGTGGTTGAGAGGTCTGATTAGAGATTTAGTTTTTAAGGGCTGGTGTATAATTTACTGGTAAATTGTTTTAAATCCTTACCAAGCCCCTGTGTACATTCAGCACAGAATTGGAATGGAAAAGGTGATTATCATGGCATGGAGAAGTGGATGTTAAATTACTTCAATGGCAAGAACACATCACATCTAAGACCTAAAGGGTTCCTACTTAAGTTTTATGTTTTTTACTGTGATATTCATAGTTCACATTGTAGAAAGAAAGATTCACTTCAAACATCTGTGATTGTCTTCGTAGTCACGAGGTCTGTGAACTTTTCCAGACCTAGAAGTCACTGATGTAAGAATTGGAGGATGTGTGTGAAGTGGGGAAGCTGAAGAATATGGGTGGGAACTCTTGGAACTTTTCCATCACCTGCCAAAAGCACTCTGAATTTCCCTGAACCTGATGGGGATTTAGCTCTACACAGAAGAGAACACACAGTTAGTGCAATGTTTAAAGCTGTCACTGTGGCCTGAGGGGCTCAGATCCCTGTCTGCCACCAGCATCTCCTCCCACACTGCATTTGTTAGGTAGGTATTCATAGAAAGATCAAGAATCCATTATCCCTCCAAGGAAAAGCAGATGGCACAGCCTTGGGATAGCTTGGCATTTTTATTTATCCTTGCAGCACTTTTGTTGGAATCTGGTAATACAGTAATGGAAAGTTCTTGGTTCAAATGCAAAATATAGGCATTATTTTATCAAAGCACTGTAAAACACCGTCTCACTTTCTGAAACTTTTTGGTTAAAATAACAAGAGAATAGAATTAACTAGAATATGTAGATTTCAAAAATGATCCATCAGTCTATGCAAATTGCTGTGTTAATAATGTATTTTTAATGCTGAGCACATTTGACAGCCATTTCATCTCTCTTTCTAAACCAGAGCTTGGCAACCTGCATTAATTCTTACACTTTACAGATGTACCATTCAATGCACGTGCCATGTAGTGATGTGATCCAAATAAAGTAAAGCATGTCAAAGCAGTGGCATTATTAGTAAACAGCTTTGTGACTGGCTGCTGGAATACAGGAGAGAAAAAGGACAGGCAAAAGCCAGTGCTGTTTTAGCACATCTCACACCCTCTCTGGCCTGGATTTGCTTCCTATTAATAATAATAATTGAGATGATAATTGAGTGCCAAGCCTAAGTGGCACCAGGGCCTTGGAAGAGATGAGTGGACAAAGCAGAGTCAGTGAGATTCACTCAGGTGTGTTGGTGCAGCTCAGACAAGGTGGAGCTTAAACAGACCCAGAACCCAAAATTTCCTGCTTTGACTTGTTCTATGTGTCTGTAAATTTAAAAGAGAGAGGTATCATGTCCTAATTATTCTCTACCCCATTACCAATAAAACTGGTATTATTTCACTTCAATGCATGCTTTTACATCACTATTTCTTTGGCAGGGATTTTCTGTCCTTTCTTCAGTGAGTTAAAAATCCAAGGTACAAAATACAAGAGTTGCTGCTAGACTGCAAGGGACCATATAGTTATGTTTGATTATAGCTCTGCTGGACTAAAGGTCAAAGGAAAGTTTTAGAATACTTAAGAGACAATTATCTAAAGTTCAGACTTTTCCAAAGGAATAGAACTAGAAATTATACATACTATTATCTAAAGTTCACATTTTCAAAGGAAAAAGGTAGGAGGAAATGCTTATTCATCATCACTTTGCTGTTAATTTGTCTGGCTTTTTTTTTTTTTTTTTTTCCTTCTGTCAAGAATTTATTTACTACAAGTTCTGTATTACACAGTAGTGCTAACATAATTATTCCCCTTTCCAAGGAATTTTAACATATGAGAATGATGTATACACGATTAAATATTACTTTGCTCATGATTCAAAATTCCCAGCAGTACTTTTTATTTCTGCAAAGGACTACATGGAAACGTGTTTAGGTTTTTTTATTCATTAGTTGATTCAGCTCCTCAGTTCTGGCATAAACTGTTATTATTTAAGCCAACTGGTACAGAGGAGAAAATAATCAAAGATAAAAAATATGTGACATTTTCCAATTATTCTTCTACCAATATATTTTCTCACATGAAAAACTTTGTCTTTCCCTGTGTTCTTATTGGTGTTTTAGGGGATTGCAGAAATTCCAGGTCTATAAAAAAGCCAAAATCATTCAAGTGTTTGTTAATTTGTCATAGGAATGCTTTGTGAATTGCCATTAAATATGCTAGTGTGGAATACAACCTGCTGTGGGGCAGGAAAGAGAATTTGATCAAGCAGCTGAATTTTTATGACAAAATTTTTTTTCTTCTGCAGCTGATGTCTGCTATCAAATTTGATAGCAACCATCAATCTGCTTTTTTGAAGACATCACAAATTTTTGATATTTATGAAAAGCAGGACAATTTGGAATACCTGTGGATGCTTCAGTGCCCATATGGTCTGGCCATCATAAATCAGGAAAAATATACTGTAAAAACAGCCTCTCTTTATTTTCAGGTGATTTTGTAAGCCTTCTGTTTGACTAGAACATTTATGCCTTATTAAGCATTTATTAGATTTATTTATTAGATTGGACAAAAGGTCCTTTTTCTTCTAAAATGTTCAAGAGCATTTTGTTTGAGGCAGTCATCAAGAAGGGCCTGGTACAGCTGTAAAATACACGTGACACAGTTGTATATACAGATATATTAATATATACATATGGTATCATAAAAATGTGTTTTTTATAACTAGAGTCATATTGAAAACACTAAGTTTAATCACAAAACAAAATTGTTATCGCAGTTCTAATGAACAAATAGGTTATTTTTCTGCTACTAACTATTGCCAAATTTATAACATACAAACTTATAATTGTACCCTTTTAATCAAATATTCCTTTAAAATGTGTTTCAGCCTGAGGCAGAAAAATTAAAAAACCCTGTCTTACATGGGTGATTCTCATAAAGCATTTTAATTTCATTCTTTTGGAAACAAGGAACTGATGCTTCCAACTTGTACTAAAGAAATAAATCAGTTTTTCAGCTCAGGGCTGGTTTGTGAGCAGTGTTTTTTTACAAGGTGAACATGGATGAGGGTGTGCTTGGAGTTGTCACTTCTGGTTCTTGTGGTGGATCAGAAAGATCAGGATTGTTCTTTCCCAGGGATTTTGTAATTGCAAACAGAAAAAAGAAATTCTGAAACAAGAGAGTTGGCACGTGTGGGACTGTGGGCTGTGACTTGGGGCTGCTTTCACTGGGTTTCTTTCTGCAGTGCAATCCCACCAATCTAAAGAGGTGTTATTTGTAAATCTTCTCCTAGAAAGAAAGCATGACTGAGAAAACATTCAAAAATAATAAAGGTGACTTATACAGTGACTTTTTGAGACCCCTCTGTGTTTCTGGACAGTTTTTTTCACAGACTCTAAAAAGGGGATTGGAGTCTTCCTATCATTCACATTTCTCTGCCATTAGGTTTAAATTCTGAAGAAAAACAAAAATACCAGTGTCAGAAATGATCTTTTAAAAATCTGTGTTTGACATTGAAAGGTCTCCACCAGTGAATATTAACAATTATAAGAGGCATATACATATTAATTGTGGTTATTAATGATTATACAAAGCTGAAATGGCATCAACATTTTCTTGAATGTTCTCTTCTATTGCCTCTGCAGCTGGCTGCTGAGAGTTCTAGATCTCACATGCCTTCAAATGTCATGTGCTCTGGTTTCTGCCTGGGTTTTGCTAGTTTCCACTGAAACCTTGATGATAGTAATTCAGTTGCTTGGTTATTTCAAGTTTGGAGTTTCTATTTAAGAATAGATGATGCTTTTGAACAGAGATTGGAGATGAATGGGCTGTCCGTGTCTTTTCCTTATCAAGAAAAGCAGGGAGTGTCACAGTGAGGATATTCCTGCTGCTCTTCTACTTGTGTCAAAGAGCTCTATTTTACAGAGGATCTGAGATTTAAAAATGTACAGAAAGATAGCTCCAATAAACAGGAAGAAACATATATTTCTGTCATTCTGCTGTTTCCATCTGTAGAGCTTCCCATTAAAATTCATTCTTCACATAAGTAATACATCCAGCATAGATAACAACTTCTACCACAAAGTCCTTAATACCATTAATTATTTGATCTTTCTGAGGACATTGAAAAAGGGATAAAAAAAGAAAGGCAGAGTTCTGTAGGTGTAAGGTGGCACAGCAGGGAAATCCACTGATCTCAACATATGAGAGACTGCAAGGGAATTAAAGAATTGCAATAATGTGTGCAGAGAAAATGATGCAAACTCACTGCTTCTGATTGTTACTTTTGTTCTGTTCTTTTATTTTCTGGCTTAAAATTGCAAGTTTCATTCTTGCACAAAGTGGGAGGTGAAGGAGTTGACTCGTGCCTGCTAATTTCACATCCTGATTGCTGTCAATGCCATTAAAGTCACTCGTGTCCAGAAAATCCAGAAGTAGCTCTGTATTAAAATTATTGCATTTACATTTTCTCAGAATCTTTCATCCAAGAACCTCAAAAGAGATCTGAGAGATTTGAGAACAGTTGTAGAATCTGCAGAAAGCGCTTGGCCCTGTGGTAATTGTTGTGGTTATGCAAACTACTTTTGTCTAGAAACCACACTGCACATCTTTCAAAGACCTTCTGCATTGTCATTCTTTGTTCCAGCTGTGAGGGAGATATTCCCCAAACAGTCACGGTTATTTCAAGAGGCTGCTTGTAAATTTTAGAGGCTGAGTGTCAGCCAGGGAGCTGAGCCACCAGGTTTTTAATGTGTAGAGTAGGCAGAAGTGAGCTCCAGCTCGGAGCTGTGGTTGTGCATGCCCAGAGCTGTGTCTCTCTGACCTGACACCGATGCTGTGATGATTATTCAGACCTTACACCATTCCTGAAGCCTGCAGGACAGGCTGCAGCTCCTGCTCCTTCCTGGGTGGCTGGTACATCACCAGGGAGAGGGCATTCAGAGGCTCATGACCTTCTCTAGCCCCTTCCCCACAGAGAAGGGCACAGAATTCCAGGAGATTCATTGTGACAGAGAATGTCCAAGCCCTTTGGACGTGTCTCACTGGCTGGAGGAGCACACTCAGTGTCTCTTCACCTGTGGTAGACAGCTCAGAGCTCTGTGAACAGAGAACTTTGGGTGCTTCCTGCACGTGCTTTGCCCTGTTTTGCTAAAAGTACCATGAATAAATAAACAACCTGAGCAGTGCTATAATGAAGGATCAGTGGGTTAATTGGGAAGATGAGGGGAAGGAGATTGTCCCCTCTCCTGCTGAGCACCTGCTGCCAAGTTAATTCATGAAGCAGTGCTGGAGGCTGTTCCTGGAGGAGATTCCTGTTGTTTTGTCAGCTCCAGGAGAGGGGAATGTCCACAGAAAGGAGAAAGCTAATCAGATAAATTGAGTTTATTGCTGATCAGCTGCTAGGATTTATCTTCAAGTTCTAGGAACCAACTAAAATTTCAGCTAGGGAGTCATTGTTCTTCACTCAAAGCCACATCTTCAGTAACATCAAGGTATATTTATTTTAAGACATAGCAATGAAGGGGAAAGAATTTATCGCTAAACAAAATTCCTAAGTCAAATGGAGGACTTGCTGCCCATTGGCAAAACAATTTGGTCATTTCATTTTGCTTTTTGTATTTTCTGCTTGTCAGTTTCTTTTCTTTCCAGGCATAACATATTCACTTTTAGTCAAATATGGTTTCTAATAAAAAATAAGCAAACAAACAAAACCCCAACTAACAACAAAAAATCCAACCAAACAAGTCATCTGTAAGAAAAGAAAGTTATTCTCTTCTGAATGGTTCTGACTGTCCAGCCACTGCAACTTAATTTGCACTTAACTAACAGTTATTATTCCAAATATCTTGCACCTCTTTTGCTTTCTCTCATTTCTTCTGAACTTGAATTGATAACCAGTACTGATACCAGGTGGTTTCTTACACTCAGCAAAGCTTCACTGCTGGACACTTTATTTTCTCCATCTCTCCTCCCTCTCACTTTTTCTGCCCCTTTCTGTTTGTCTCTTTAGAGTACATCCTCCCTTTTTTCCCTCGGTTACACTCTGGTTTTGGCTTATTAGAATTTTCTGCAGCAGACAGGATGGCAGGGAGTGTCTCAGGAGGATGGAAAGGATCTGAAGCTGTTTCCAGCAAGTGCAGCTTCTCTTTTTTTGTTCCTTCCTAAAGCAGGTGCCTCTGCTGTTTTGCATATCTGTAAAGTGCAGGGCTGTTGGGCTCAGCACATCAATCCTGTGCTCCAGCTTGGGCAGAGAAGGACTGCAGCAGGTTCACAGGGAGGAACAGGCTGTAGCAGTACGGATTTTAGAGCTCTGTGTAATAGAACTGTAAAAGTCTCTGGAGTTCGGAATAAATGACTACAGATGTGACACCTCTGAGTGGGATTTGTCTCAAAGAAAGAGCTGGAAATTGAGCACCACTTAGTTCTTTTCTCTTTTGAAAGGTTAAAGCAAAAGGATTAAGGATGCAGCTTATGCTGGGATATTTTTAATTTTGCAGGAGAATGACAATGGACAGATGAATTTATTTTCCAGTATTTGAAAATAGGGAGAGGTGGCAAAGGGGAAAAGAAGGCTATCAGATCAAAAAAGGAACTTTAACACATCACGTAGTCACTCTTACTTTGGTAAAGCTCTACACACCCATATTCAGGGAAACTGAGCTACAGGATTATTTTTCCAACATAACTTTTCCCTTTTTTCCCTGCAGAGAACAAGGATGGCACTGGAAGTGGTTTAACCTGCACACGTGTGTTAACACCTCTGGCACACCAACCAAGGAGGAGTGCAGGGTTTGTTCACTTCCAAATGTGTGTTAATTATTGACTTCAGACACACCTGACTTTTCCTCTGCAGCACACAGGCACATGTGACACTGGGTGTCATCAGGGACTTGGGTCCTATTTGAGTTGTCAGAATTCTTAAGAGCTTATACCTGAAATTTGTCTTCAGTAAACACATATGCTTCCTTTCATTTTAAAAAGGGCACAAGGAAGAGCTAGACTATTTATTTAGCTCCAGGGTGCCATCAGTTTTGATGTGACTGTTTCCAACTGGAATAGATAAAACCTCAGGACTCCTGCAGGTAAAAAAAAAATCATTAGGATTACTTTTTGTTCTGCAAAGTGACCATATTTATTCTGCTTTATGAAGGAGTTAATTTTTAGATTGACCTTCACGTGTTGCATAATCTAAATGTATGAAAAATGCTGAAATGGTTACATCATCTGCAATATAAATTATAACAAGAACCTCTCTAGGCCAAGTAAATGTGATTGGTAAGTGATTCTGCTGTGGAAGGGATAGAAAATTATAGAATTACAGAATGTGTGGGAAGGGACCTGATCTTCAGGAGAAGCCTATTGTCATATGAGCACTCCCTGTTGTTTTCTTTCTTTCCATGGAATGACATTCAGCATTGCATGTGTCCATTTTAGAACATAAAATATCAGGAGCTTCCTTTTGTTCATGATGCATCAGGAAAATGAACCTCAGCTCCTTCTTCCAAACAAGATGTGCAGCTTTATTTTTAAATTGTCATTGGATCCCACAGCAACACTTACACACACTCACACACACATTCCTCTTCTGTGTGCCTCTGATTCTTTTTATGAAACAAAACACAAACAGCAAACTAATGCAAGTCAACATTCAGTCTGTTAGTATAATTCCTAGTATTGAATTATTATTTTATTCCACAGAATAAAGCAGTCCAAAGTCAGAGAATATTTAAGTATATAAAGAAATCAGAATTTTCTGCATATTTGACATGCCACTAATCATGGTTTATACCTGAGCACTATGACACATACAAGATTATTGATATCTGTGTGTGTTTGTAATTGTCTAGAACCTGTAATTTGTATAACTATACAAATTAAAATCTGTATGCTTACCCTAAGAAAAATCAACCTGTATTAATTTGATGGTGAACTGAGAACTGAGTGACTCTGAGAGATTTCACTGTGTAACTCTATGGCTGTGTAGGATGCCATGCAGTCAGATGCCTCTTTATATTTCTAAAATTAACTTTCTTCATATGTGTGCAGAGGTAAGAATGTTTTAGACTCATTTTCTGTCTGCCTCCATGGGAGATACAGCCTGGTTTGATCTCTTTTCTTCATTGAGGCCAAATAAATGTTTAGATCTCTCAAAATTAGGCCCACAACTTGTAATGCATTTAGCTTTTCTTTTGTCTTTGTATAAAAAAGAAGAATTGTTTATAGCAGTGGAAAATGTGCAGTTCATGGTTGTAAGGAAAGGAAGATTTGTGTTAATTGGTGAATATGCTTTAAGTTTGGGTTACTTTAATATCTCATTTCCCTCTTGCTTTACTGGCTGGGTTTTTATGACTGTGTGACTGGAAATAAATGTGGTGAATCATGATGGGAAGATATCTGTAGTGCTGAGCGCAGAGGAGAAATAAGGGAATGCCATCATCAAATCTGACCATGGGACACAAGAAAATGAATATATTGCACTTCTTCATGCAGCTGGACAGAAAGGGGAGGCATTTCTGTGCCACATGCTGGCACAAGGAGCTCGTGGAACCTCGCTGTCACTGGAGAACACAAAATGATTCACACAAACACCTCTCAGTGTCAGGACAGAAAAACAGTGCCTTTATTCTCTGACTCCAGTATATATAGATTCTCAACAATGACCAGGGATTGGATAATTAATTTGCCACCTTCCCAAGCACATTGGTCATGAGAAACATCCATCAAAAGATGTTTCTTAGAAGGAATGTGATAAACAACTTATGTTTATAGAACTTTCATGGGAAAGTAACTAGAATTATGAAAACATTAGCAGAAGGCTTCAATTTCTAGGGGGTCATTCTCACCCTTTCTCCTATAAAAATAGAAAAGAAAAAAAATATTGCAAACAGTCAGAAGGCTCTAGTTTGAGGGTGATCCCTTGAGGTTTCCTGCTCAGGGAAGGGCTGAGCGCTGAGCCGCTGCCAATTTTGCCTTTGCAGATAACACGCTGAGCATCCTGGCCAAGCACAGCGGCTTCAGCCGGCAGAAGCAGGAGGTGTACCTGCTGCCCATCGTCATCAGCGACAGCGGCTCGCCACCCATGAGCAGCACGGGCACGCTGACCATCCACGTCTGCGGCTGCAGCAGCGACGGCATCGTCCAGTCCTGCAACGTGGAGGCCTACGTGCTGCCCATCGGGCTCAGCATGGGCGCCCTCATCGCCATCCTGGCCTGCATCATCCTGCTGCTCGGTGGGTGCACAGGGACCCCCTTCCCACCGCCTGCGAGGGGTGGGCTTCCCACGGGAGGAGGGACACTCCGCTCCCACACCTCCTGCTGCAGGGCTGGATCCCTCAGCTGCTGAGAGCTGGACACAAGCAGAGAGAGCAAAGTCCAGTTCTAAAGCAGACACACACACGAGTTACAGGAGAAACAGGTGTGGAATGGGAAAATTCAGATCAGGGTGTTGAGCAGCAAGGTGAATAGTGGACTACCCCATGAAAATGGATCTGTTGTATGTTCTAAGACTTGCATGAATCATGGGATCATAGAATGTCCTGAATGGGAAGGGACCCACAGGGATCATGGATGCAGCTCCTGTCCCTGCAGACCCCCCAGCAATCCCCCTGGGCATCCCTGGAGCGCTGTCCAAAGGCTCCTGGAGCTCTGGCAGCCTCCTGCCCATCCCTGGGGAGCCTGGGCAGTGCCAGCACCTCTGGGGGAAGCTGAACCTTCCCTGATCTCCAGCCTGAGCCTGCCCTGACTCAGCTCCAGCCTCTCCCTGGGTGCTGTCCCTGGCCCAGAGCAGAGCTGGGAGCTGCCCCTGCAGTTCTGGGGGTCTCTGCCCTCAGCTCCTCTGCTGCAGCTGGACCAGCCCAGTGCCCTCAGATGCTCCTCAGGTGGCCCCTGCAGGCCCTTCCCCAGCCCCAGCTCCCTCCTTTGGATGTTTTCTTCCAGCTTTATCTCTTTCCATGATATATATTTGTATTTGTGTATTTCTATTATAAGTTTATTCTGGATTGTAATGGCACAAAAGACAGTAAAGCTTTACAAGGTAAGCACTATGGTATGTTTTAATAAAACATGCAATGTTTGTATACAACATCAAGCAAGTGAGGGAGAGAACAGTGAAAGGAGATTCCAATTTCTGCACTTTGCAGCTTCACTTTGTGACTGAGATTTACATCAGTAACTGAGGCTTCAGCATTAAGCTGCAGAACCCATTTAGAGTTTTTTATGCATCTGTCCACAATTCTGAAATTGAGCTAAGCTCTTTCTTTCTCACTTATTTTCTCACTCTCTTTTTAGTTACATAATAGGGGTCTTGCAACAGGTAGAGAAAACACTGGTTCCATTCTCCCCTGAGGGCTATGTTTTCAGAAAAACACTCTCTTATTTTTGAAAACACCATCCCTAATGTAGATCATTATACCCTATGTGAGTAATGATAGCCCGACTTCACTTCTGAAGGGAAAAGTTGAGGCTCAGAATTAGAAGTATGAGAAATCTTATTGCTTCTATAAAATTGAGCTTCAGATGAAAATAAAAGCTGATAATCAAAGATTATATGACTAATCAGAGCTTCTGATCAAATTTCCTTCATGTGAAGGGGGTTGAAGTCATAGGTCTTTCAGCTTTTCACCCTCACTACTCCCAATTCCACAAAAAGCAACCTCTCACCTCCCCCAGCTGCACTCACCCTGTGGTGTTTGGATTGGAAATATTTTGCCTAATCAGCTTGTGGTGCTCTCTTTGCAGTTATTGTGGTGCTGTTTGTGACACTGAGAAGACACAAGAATGAACCTCTAATCATCAAAGACGATGAAGATGTGAGGGAAAATATCATCCGCTATGACGACGAAGGAGGTGGAGAGGAAGATACAGAAGCGTTTGACATTGCAACTTTGCAAAATCCAGATGGAATTAATGGATTTTTGCCTCGCAAGGATATTAAACCTGATCTTCAGTTTATGCCCAGGCAGGGTCTTGCACCTGTTCCTAACGGTGTTGATGTCGATGAATTTATTAATGTAAGGCTTCATGAAGCTGATAATGATCCCACAGCTCCGCCATATGACTCTATCCAGATTTATGGCTATGAAGGAAAGGGGTCAGCGGCTGGTTCCCTTAGTTCCTTGGAGTCCTCCACATCAGACTCAGACCAGAATTTTGACTACCTCAGTGAATGGGGTCCTCGCTTTAAAAGACTCGGAGAACTTTACTCAGTCGGAGAAAGTGACAAAGAAACTTGACAGTGGATTACAAACTTTTTCCCTGTTGACTTAATGATCATGTAATATTCTAGGGCCACTGCTGTTAGTTAAAACTAATGTGGCTTTTTGTTTTAGAGGCAAGTTTAGCGCCAGTCATCTATAAAATCAACTACATTGTAATGTTGAACCAAAAAAAAAGTATATGTTAGGAGGTTAAGTCTTGTGGAGTGTGAAGTAAAGTATGTGGAGTGTCTAGAAGTCTTTGGATATTTGATATTCACTTGACCACTCTGAAGATGGAGATTTGGATCTTTGATTATCTTCAGTGAATTGAAAAGAACAAAAAAAGAAATTGGTGCTCTCTTAGGAAACGGACTTGCAGGGATTTGCTGTTGAACAGTAGCTCCTGCCCAGTATGTGTAAAACTAAAGGTTTATTTCTGCATTGCCAACAAAGATCCCGCCACAGAAATGTTCAAAGCAATATCTTGGTCTTCTTAGCAATGCTGAGCAGAAATGGCATTGCCAATTCCTACTGGCTCCTACTGTGCAGTGACCATCCATTGTACATACAGTAATTGTTGGCCACGTAACCACAGACTGAATATCATCTTTAAATATTGTGTCAAGCCTTAAAATATTCACATGTTCTTAATCCATTCCAGTGATGGGTAATAAATACTACTAATGTGTAGAGATTCAGAGGCAGGGCTGCAAAACCTTGCCTCACAAAAGGATCTTTTTCTAGAAGAAGGATCAACCCTGTGCTTCGTCTTCTGAAAGAAAAAACTGTGAAATGGGATGGACTTACATAAATGAAAGAATTGCTGATTTTATTGCTAAAGATCGAATTTATTTGTTTAATCTTTGAAATAAATATTTTATTGATGTCCATTACTGCTTTTATTTATTAAGACTGATAATCTATAGAGTAAGATTATGAAGAAAACTAAATTATATCAGTTAGATTTTTTTCTCTCTATATAATGAATGTTTCATACATGTACATTTTGAAAAGAAAAATGACAAATTGTTGCAGGTTAAAGCAGTTCCCTGTCCATTTGCAGTAGCTGAATTTTAAGAGAATGCTGGCAGGCATTAAACCTAGCCAGAGAAAACTTTTGACAGTTTTATATCTTCTTCATAAATCTAGTACCTGGTGTTTTTAATACAAGCACAAACAGCTGGAAGTAAACTGGTTCATGTGAATATTTAAACTATAGACTTTTAGAAATCCACACATAACACAGTACAGTAAAAAAAAACCATGCTTATAGTTCTCCACTGTATTAGAGCAGGAACCAGTGTGTACATAATTTTACTGCTTCTGTTATTAGCATTTTTTTCTATAATATTCATAGTGATGCACCAGGGCTCTTGCACACAGAGAAAGAACACTAGAAGCTGCAAGCATACTCAATTTGTAATGCAAACTTGCCATTTAGAAGTAGCAATTGTATAAGAAAACTACGTATTACATGCAAATCATTTTAATTTTCTACTTTGTTTTGGAGCTATATTATTGTTTGTTTATTTACTCCATGTATTGTATTCAGAGAAACTCCTGTATTGTTTCCTACTTTGTGAAATATATTTTTATAAATACTTTTCTTGTTATTGCTTTTCTTTCAGGTTTACCTGGGCACTGCAGAAATTATTCTTCCAGAATAACTTCATAGTTTTTTGAGAGATGTAGTTTCTTCAAAATCATTTATTTATCAGTTGAATACAGACAAGATAATAATAAAAAAAAAAAGAGGAAAAAAAGGAGAATATTTGAAACAATGTTTATCAGTGATTGCAGAATTTTGACAGTGATGGGAGCACAGGAGTTAGGCATGTCTGATTCACTACACCATGCTGAAAAACAGCCTCACATGATTTTTGTTTAAGCATTGCTGGTTAAAACAACCCACTGACTTGAAGCTCCTCAATAACACTTGTTCTGCAAACAAAGAATTCTTAACACATCACCCCCAGTTTTGCCTGTATTTCAGATGTTAACATTGACTTTGCTTTAGCTGCAGCATGACTTGGTTTAATGACTGTAGTCTGTGGGCAACTAATACATTAATACCACTTCGACATATATTATGAAAATTTCATTGAAATTCGTGAAGTTCCAAACACATTTAAGTTACACTGCATTAAAACAAAAATTATTTTGAATAACTGAATCTAAAACTTTTGGCAAAACACTGAACTAAACAGTAAAGTCCTCTAAGGGTAGGAAAGAAGCCATCCTAGAGATTTCAGTGAAATCAAAGATATTTCTGTAAATAACTACAAGAAAAATCAAGCACACTCTTGCTCAGCACTCGCACTGGGTGCCAGGGTGTTCTGAGCTGCCATGGCAGATCCAACACCAGGAAAGGGATTGGGAACTGAGCCAGTTTCTGGTGCACATCCCAGTCCTGGGAGCCAGGGAAGGTGCTGTGAATGTGGATCATTGTCTGGGGCCACATCAGCCTTCAGGGCAAGGCACTCTGCAAGTTAGAGGCTACACTGGAGGGTTTAGCAAAGCTCTTTTGTAGGAAAACTCACAAATGGAAATCCTTCTGATTGCCTTTCTGATTGAAAGTTCCATCTGAGACCACGACAGTGCATTCAGTAATAAGATTTCCAGGAAAAAAATCCCATCACTGGCCCTGTAGGAGAGGCAAAGCATGACAGAAATCTCATCATTGTCAGTCAAAAATACATGGGAGTCACTACAGCTGGGCAGAGCTCTAAATTGGGCATTTCTACAGATTTTAAACAGGAATAGCTACAATGCAAAGGGGAGAGAAAGAATTCATGAATTTCTGACCTGTCAATAGAGATGTGTTGTTTCTTGTGTCATTGTCTCCCCACCGAAGGGAAATGATTAATTCTGCAAACTAATTCCATGTAATTTGAATATAAAATTTATACCAATACGTGTTAGAGGGTTAAATGTCAATCATTCAATTTTTCCAGTACTTCTCCTTTTTCTGACAATTAACTCAGCATAGAATGATTTTGGATAACAGCAGTATTTAGGGGGATTAGATCATCCTGTTCTACATTTCACATCTAGATTTAGCCATATTAGCGACACTCTTTTTAAGCATATAAAAGTGCAATCTTTTTCAACAACATTTAATTAGCAATTGACTCATTGCAAGTGACAAGGAAAATGCATTCAATTAGAATTATTAATACTGATACATTTGAGAAGTAAATACTCAAAAATCTTTTGCAACTGTTGAGTCCCTTAGAGTCCCATTGCTCCTGGCCTGCCTTCACCCGGCTGTGCCTCACATCGTTTGTCACAAGCACTGAGGTAAATCATCCCACCCCTGAGAGCTGGAATTCTGTGCACATTGTAAGGACACAAAAGGCATTTCAATATGAAAGTGCTGTGAAGGGAATGTGTGCACATGCTTATTAAATATAACTGGGATGGCTGGAGGTCTTCAAGGTGCCCTGTCCTTTCCAGCAGCTGAAAGCAGAGGCTGTTTGTGTGCTCTGATCTTGAAATCAGATCATGGCAAGCTCATTTAAATACATTTTTTACCCAGTATCATTACACCTTTTTGTCTGTGATGACTTTGAAATGACTGTGAAGTACAGAGGAGAGAAAATGGCTCAAGACTTTCATTTAAAATCAGCAGTTGCTGATCACAGGAAAAACATTTAACACTATGGCAACTCCAAATCCCATCAGCTCTGTGGCAGCGCAGCAGTGACAATTCTCAGTCTGGAGAACAGACAGGATGTCTGCAAAATAGTCTGCTTGGAATAACTCTATTTGTACAGCTCTGCGAGACATGGAGCTGCTGATTTTAATAGAAAGAGAAAAATAAATCAGCTCTACTACATTCATGCAGTTGCATCTCCCTACAAATGTGTGTGGCAATGTTTTTTAACAGCCTGCATGGCCATGGAATTCTAGAACTGGATGAGTGGGTTTAGAAAGCTTCTCCAAGGTCTGTCCAGCTGAGGGAATTTTTGGCAGGTAGCCTTTTCCTGTATCTGATTTTCTTGGGATATAATTTCAGTATGATGGAGCTGTTGGGCTGTTTCTCCTCCTCTGCCTGCTCCTCTCTTCACCACATCATCTATCCCAAGCAGGAATGCTGGGACTATAATGTTAGGAAGTTCATTAAGACCATGTAGCTCTTTCTCAGCTGGTCAGTGTTCAGGGAGTAGAAAATGCAGCTCATCCAGGAGAGTGAGGTTCCTGCAGCCTCCAGGGAAGACTGAACAGTCTGAGTTTCTCATACAAAAGGACTGTTCCAGTTTTTAAATTATGCTGAAAAATCTGAAGCTAATGATGGTGCTTTTAAATTAATAGAAAAGTATAAATAATAGAAAAAAAAAGTTCATTAGCGGCAGACATTCACAAGTGTTTCTGATCAAGGGAAGTGAAAAGTTCATCAAAAGTTCATCAGAACTGCAGTGCCAGGAGGCAGGGAATGGCTGCCAGTGGCAGAGGGCAGGGCTGGATGGGATATTGGGCAGGGATTGTTCCCTGGCAGGGTGGGCAGGCCCTGGCACAGGGTGCCCAGAGCAGCTGGGGCTGCCCCTGGATCCCTGGCAGTGCCCAAGGCCAGCTTGGACATTGGGGCTGGGAGCTCCTGGGACACTGGGAGCTGGCCCTGCCATGGCTGGGGTGGGAATGGGATGAGCTCTAAGCCCTCTTCCAAACTGGGCCATTCTGTGATTCCGTGTAAAAAGGTTGCTCAAAAAAGTGTTTTTCAGATTTGGAAAGTTTTTAGCAGTGCAGGATGTTCTAATAAATTGAAGCTTAGTAAAAATAAAAATATGAAAAAATAAAAAGTGAGACCATTCACTCTTGTTAGAGTTTGCTTTCAGACCACAGCATGTGTCATTAGCAGAAAATAGCAAGTACTGATGGAGTGAGCAATGAAAGCTTTCTGTGCTCTATCATTCAGATAAGTTGGACTTGTATTATTTCTACATTTGTATACTATTTGTGCTAGATAATATTCTGGCTTTGCAGAAGGTGGAAACCAATTTAACTTGCTGTATAATTCACAGAGATGGGTTTTGTAATCACACTGCAAAATGAGTCTAGCTGCTGTATTACACAATACTGATACTGGCTTATGTGCTGCAGAACCAGACCCTCTCCAACTAATGTCACAGTATTTTAAATGAGAAAATATAAAAGTCCTGACAATGCTTTTTGTGCAACTGCAACTAAGACATCTTCCAAAATGGCTAATAAAAGCGAGCTGAAGCTCAGTGTTGCTGGCAGAGCCCTGTAAATGTGCTCATTAGCATTGCAACACAACCATCTCTTCTTTTTTCCTTCTTCCTACCCCCGACACTGCAAACACCAAACCAGTGAGATAAACATGAAAACCTCAGCCTTCTCTTCAGAGGGGATTTGGAAAAACTTGCAGAATTCCCTCTCTTCTCCTTCCATGCCTGCATGACAGAGGTCTGTGGGACCACAGGCACAGGGCAGGGATGAGTAGAGGTTTCCTCTTTTATTCCACGATTGCAGAAAGCATTTCTGGTATGGGGACAGAAGCACCCCCCTGATACTTTTCTGGGTACTCACAAAATACAAATTAAATATGACAGCTACAGTTGCTGGTCATCAGGAGATCCCAGGCCAACCATTTTGAGTAGACCCATGGAATAGGTGGGATTGGAAAGGACCTTAAAAATCATCATTTTCCACCCCCTGCTATGGGCAGGGACAGCCCCAGTGTCCAACCTGGCCTTGGGCACTGCCAGGGATGTTCATCCAGTTTAAATACAAACTCGTTCCATGGGGCTGAGGAACACAAAGATTTCCTTCTTTACTCCTGTGGAAATGTTCTGATTTGTGAAATCTGGAATAAACAGCCAGAAGGGCAGAGGCAAACAGCACTGATACCTGGTGGTGGCAAAATGATGGGTGAATCTGGACTGGGCTCTCATTTTGCACCTTGGGTCTTTGTGTTGGCCAAGCCTAGCCTTGATTTTTTTTTACTTCAACATACTTAACAGCAAAAAAGTCACTTCCCTGCCTTTCATAACAGCTTGGTTTTGAATTATAAAACAGGTCTTGTGGTTGGGGGGCCTTTTTGTCATTTCTTTCTTTGTTAGTGGAATGTTCCCTGATGGCAACACTGACACAGTTCATTCTGCCAAATTTCACAAGCTGGCAGTTTTACCAATGAATATGAAAACAAAAGATGTGCATTTTTAAACTGAAATATTATTTATATGATTGGGAGCAACAAAGCCAATTGAATCACCTTTAAATTAAACTCCACTTCCACATTTCCTGCCACAGATGGGATTGTTTTTGGACTCATTTTCACATACTGATATATCAGTGCTGGGAGTTTTATATGCAAGGGAATACCTCTCTAGACATTGCTGAGGAGTAAGTTTCCCATATTTCATAGAAGAAGAATATCATGACTTTAACCCAGGAACACAGAAATAGGGAGTTTTACTTAAAATCACACGAACAAGTAGAATTCAGAGCTGAATTCCAAGTGTCTCAGGGGTAAGATAGGGCAGCTGCTCAGAGTTAAGCCCCAGATTATTTTGGCAGTGTGTGTGACCTCCTCCTGGACACATCCCAGGGCTCCTGAGCAGCTCTCCAGCACAGGGTGGTTCTGCAGGGCTTCATCCCAGTCTCTGCCATGGCAGGGTGGGGAGGGTGGCTGAGAGCTGTCACCTCCAGAGGGACACATGGACCTTCTGCTCCTTGTCCCAAGGTGGATTTTACAGCTCCCAGCAACTCCTGCAGTGCCAGCCCTGAGCTGGAGGCAGCTGTGGCCACCCAGAGTCACTTGTTACACCAAATAAAGGCAGCTTGGGTAAAATGGCATTGCAATACAGACAGGGAGAGACAATTAATCCTCACCAAAAAAAGGTCAAGAATGAATCATCAAATGCTGTAGGGTTTTAATGGATATTTCCCAACCCTCTTATATTACATGAAACAGCAGCCAAGCAGCCATTAATTTTATTCTATATAATGCTTCTTCCATCAATAAAAGTAGCAGAGGATGACAAAGGGGCTTTATTTAAATTTATCATAAATGTCTGCTGCTTCTGTTTTCATAATTTACTGAAAAAAACAAAAACTCAGGGAATTTTCAGCCCATGATTACATAGACACAGTCCAATATTTGGATAAAACAGAAGAGCCCCTTACTCTCTTCTTTCTGTCCCATCCTTATGAATGCTCTGGCTTAATTAATTAATTAAATTTAGCATTGTGTCTGCTCTTGTCCATGTGGCAATTCATTTGAGAGCTTTTTAATTCAGAATCTACTAAGAACCTGTCTTTTCAGGCAGCCTGCTAATATCAGAGAGGGAGGGAAAATGTTATCTCACAAACCTGTGATTGCATTAATAACTATTTTCAAATTTTCCCACAACTTCTGTTTCTGAAAATATTTTATCCCTTGAAAATGCACGAAGGGATTAGGTGAGTAGGATTTTTTGCAATCCTAATGTGACACAAACAGAATCTAGGAATTCTGAGAATTTATTTCCCCTTATTCTTTGTGATGGGCAAATAAGCACATATTGATGTGAAGACTTTTATTACCAAAACCAACTTGTAATTGCAAAGAGAAAGAAAAAAGCATTTAAAATAAAACCAGAAAGATATAATTTCCTAAATTTTCAGAATGATTCTGTCTAATTTAAATTTTCATTTCCATTCATGTTTTCACTGTTTTGTGGGTTTTTTCTGGCAACAAAGGCCAGTCAAATACTGTCAGTCATAGGAAAATAATTTGAAGCCAAAGCACATTATTGCTGCAATCATGGAATTTGATGGTCTGGTAGGAATTCAGTTTTTGGCAGGGAATTTTGGGACCTGTAGTGCTGGTGGAAAGCTTGGATGGAATCATTTGTTCTGAGCTGGGTAAAGCAGTGGCAGGCCCTGCCCCACCCAGTGCTGCCAGCTGCTGAGGGATAATTCCTCTATTTCTGTTTTATATTTCTCTTTGCTTTCAGGGGGTAGGTGAAGCACAGGGAATTCAGCAAGGCACCAAGTCAGATCTCATTCAATGCATCCTCATCTATCCTGGTTCCTGCTCAGGTAAATGTGTACCAACAATATTTATATTTACTGGAAGAATTTCCCTTAAAAGCTGGAATTCAAATTTTGGAAGTGCTGACAAAACATCGTGTTCACAGCACTGGACTGTAACTTTATGTTGCACATAAAACATTCAAACAAGTTTCTAGAAGCCATCAAGAGCTAATGAGGAAAAAGAAGTACAGCTGAAAAAAGAAAAAAATAAAATGAATTATTGCTGTGAGTAGTTCACCTGCCTTAAAGGGAAGAAACTTCCCCCGTGCAGGGAAGCAGAGTGAGATCTATTCAGTGCTTAATTAACACTTAAACCCACAAAATACTGCCCTGTGCTCTGCAGTGGTTTTCTCTGAGGACACAAGCACAGAGAGTAAGTTTCAAACTTGCAGCTCTTGCCATTCCTCTGGCAGTCTCATACATCACTGGAACTCTCCTGCCTGCACCCAGTGGTTTCACAGCTCTGCTGTGCAGTGTAAGCTGAAAATGCTCACAAGTTGTACCAGACAGCTGGGGACAATTCAAATAATGTCCAGGAGCTGGAAGAGAGTGAGCAGCTAAAACATCAGGTGCCACTTGTAATCCAATCTCTGTGCTGCAATCTGGGGCTGAGTATAATTGCTTTTAGTGTCTATGCAGCAAGCCCCAAATCAGATTGGGAACGTAGTGATCTGTGGGATGAGCAGCAGAGCAGAAAGAAGAACAAACAAGAAGAAAAACCAAGATTTTTTTCCTTGAAAATGCACTGTAAACAAGACATACTCATAAATATGATTATGTGTGTGTGGGATGAGAGAGAATAACAAAAATATATCAAAATTTTTGAAAAGATTCTCTCAACATGGACATTTAAATCCCTGACATTCACCCTTTATGAAAAGGACTGATGGGTCAGTTTTTACAGTTCTCAAGCATTTCTGGTCTTGGGGGATGACTCCTAGAGAACTTGTACATCTACTCAGGTTATTTTCTTCACTGCTCCTATCTGCAACACAAACAGCTTTATTTTTTCTTGATATAAAGGAATCATCATCACAGTCACATGGTCTGAACCATAACACATGGCTAATAAATCTGACCATGCCTTAAACAGAATGTCGTGTTTCAGATTGTCTTTTACCCAGGGGTGAAAGAGAATCAAACGTCTCACAGGAGCCCTCTCTGGTTTTTACAGTGTTTTATCCCTCTGATTTGATATTTATACAAATCCTTTCTCTGTTACAAACTGAAGGAATGACATGTGAGGTGGGCTTTTTTTAAAAGAAGGAATCACACTGACAGGTCCAATTCAGAAGTGAAAAAATTGTTTTCATCCAGTTTGGTAGAATTTCACAACAATCAAAGAACATCATATGTTTTTTTTCTTATTGACTGTTTTCTAGAACAAATGAATTTCTGTATCACCACTGATTTGTACATGTATTAGGGGAAGAAGCACAATGATCCTGATATCTTATTTTGATGCTAAAGGAGAGCTGGATAACTCTAAGTTTTCCCTGAATTCAGAAGTTTAAGCCTGAATTTGATTGCAGATGAATCTTTCACTGTGATGTGCACAACGTGGGCAGCACTGACTGAGCTGGGAATTGCATCCCCTGCACAGCTGTCTGCAGGCACTGAGCATCCCCCAGTCCTGATGCCAGAGAACACTCTCATATTTTCCTTAGAATCAGAGGAAAAATGCATTTTGAGGAAAGCTCCTGAGTCCTGCTTCCCTGCTGGTACAAGTTCTAAGCAAGTCCAGACTTTGTAGTGGCTCCTTTCCCTCTGTGAGGCTGGAATGTCATTCCAGGAGAAGCAGTGTCACGGTCTGTGTACGGACACAGGATGCATTCCTGGAACTCTCCAGCTGGATGTAGCTTAAATGAGTTCAGCTATATCAGAAAAGGTTGTTGTGCATCCTCAGGGGACCAGAGCAGGACAGCTCTCTCACAGTAACACAGAGCACATTCCTAACTGTAAATAAAGAAGGGCATTAGAACCCGAGCCACAGCAGGTGAAGATTAGAAGCAAAATTTCTAGTCTCTTGCAAAATTAATCCCTCTTGACAGCTAAGAAAAAGGACTTTCAGATCTTGTTTTGTAAAAAATATCCATTAAACTTAAAGCAGATCTGTGGGACTATAAATAACTTGAATTTTTGAGTAGGAATTGTCATTGTAATACATGGATCAATAAAGAGGATTTATATAGTCCCTGAGCAGATACTTCAGAACAATGGTCAATTCCTCATTACCCTTTACTCTGAGCCTGTCTCATTTGATGTGCTATCCTCTCAAAAAGTTTTCCTGACTGATGCCTGTGTGCTTTGCTGATGATGTTCCTGTGGAATGTGTTGCATGCCAAACCTTTAGATGGCCAGAAATAAAGAAATTCACCCTCCTGCCACTTCTCCTGTCCCATCTCTACTCTGGTTTCTGACAAGAAGGCAGATGTGCTTTCCTGAGCTAAATACCATTTAGTCAGTTATCTTTTTACTTATCACCCCCTTGGTGCAGTAGAGAAGAGCTGTATGTTCATCTCATGTGTTGTGTGATGTTTGAGTGTAATAAATGATTTTTAAACACACACCATTCATTTAAATGAAAATGTTATGTGCCAAAATAGTGTCCCTTTCAGGAACTGGGACTGTGTGAACAGATAACTGTGCAAAGAGAGAAGAAGATAAACTTGGTTTAAATGATAAATTCTCTGAAAAAAAATAAATTAAAATGTGGCATTCAAGCTGGATAAATTCTGAAATCCCTCTTAACAGTAAAGAAAGAATTAGGACAATTTGCTCTTCTATTGCCTGAGATTAGTGAATGGTAAAATGGAAGGGAAAAAGGAGCAAAGGATACTGGATTGGTGAGACAAAATGATGGAGGGGGAAATGTCTCTGCTATTCACAAGAGGCTCCTCAAGCATTAACCTGGTTATTTACCTCCCCACTGGAGCAGAGAAAGAGCACATTAATAGTTTAATTAATAGCCAGGCTTTAGAGGCCCCAGCATTGCAAGGCCCTGTAACAATTTTTTCTTGGGAGATTGGTTCCATCAAGAGTCAAAGTGAATTGAAGGGGACAAAAGACTTCTCTCTAATGTACATTATTATAAGTTTCCATTGTGTAGTAGCTGGATGCCTCATTTTTTTCAGTTACCTGCACAACACCTCAGAGATGTAACAAAGTGTTGTCTGACACCTTGCACAAATTAAACACCTGAAACTGAGACACTGAAGGAGCTGGGCAGGGCTGCACAGAAAGTGAAATAAAGCAGGAACATTAACCAAAATCCTGTGCATGTGCTGTAAACCAGGAGAGATTTCTTCCCTATTTGTGTTAAAGCAGACAAGAGCTGGAACAATCTAACAGAACACATTATAGCTGGAGAAAGTGTAACAGAAAACAGCAGATTTTGTGTTTCTGTTGTTTGATTACTATTTCTTGTGTTAACAGAGTTGGGATGTTGTTCAGCTGATGTGAACAAGAACCTTCCACTGAGTCTTACCAGTGTGACCAACTAATAATTAATGATTTCCCAATATTCAGATAAGTGAGTGGCCTCATTCCTTAGGAATATTTAAAATTAAGCATTCTGAAATTTCTCAGTTCAAAATCTGGGTATCTTTTGGTCTGCAAATTAGTTTGCATGTCCCTGCACTCCTTGGAGGTACCTCTGAGTGCAGAGGAAGTACTGTGCGGGAAAGGTATTTCTGAGTAGTCTAAATGGGGATGGCAGTCTCAAGAGATGAAAAAATTACTCTGGTTTGCTTTTTGTACCAAAGGGATGCTCTGGATAATCAGTTAAAAAGCCTTTGAAATGAGCCTTCAAAAAATTTAGAATCATCCCTCCCTCACAAAAGGCCTTTTTTTCCATCACATCAGTGAGATGAAATGAAGATAAAGGTTGCTCTGTTTAAAATTATTTCCTTCTGACATTAGTTTGAATTTGGCTTTTTTTCAGTCTCCAGCAATCTCAGTGGAGATCATGTGGCAAGGGCTGCTGTTCCCATGCTCAGAAATTTTACATTTCAATGGTATGTTTGTATGCCTAGATCTAAGCAGATAAGTAGTGATTTGAGCATGCCCTGAATGTGGGATGTGCTGTGCTGGAGTGATAAGTGAACTCATGATGGGTTTGTTGGTGCTGCAGAGGGAGCTGGGGCTGGAGGAGAGGGTTGGGAATGTCAGATGCTGATGCTGAGCCCTGCCTGTGCTCAGGGGGTGTGCAGTGAATCCCTGCTGGGTGGGACCTGCTGGGAGCCTCCTCTGGAGCTCACTGGTGTCCACAGCAAGGCTCTGCTCCCCTCCAAGGGGCTGCTTTGGCACAGGGAGGTCTTGGCCAAATGGCCATGGTTGGCACAGGGGCCTTACCTTGGGGAAAGAGGAGGGTGCATCCTGGGGGGGAAATAACTCCTTCTGGGTGACAGCTGGCAGGTTTCTCACTCAAATTCTTGATACCCACTATGGCTCACAAGCCTATTCCTCTTCCTTTTCACTACTATTTTTCATTATTTTTCACCTGTTACTCTTCCTTTTCACTACAAGGTGTGTGACAGAGCTGAGAGTCATCAGGTGTGTCCCCCCTGCCTCCCCCTCTCCCTCTGGACTGGCTCTGATAGTGTGAAGAACACTTCACAGCCTAAGATAAGAACACCATGTGGGAATTGTAGGAGGAACTCTCTGGGTGCTCAAATAATGAATATATTCCAGAGATGGGGAGCCATGCTAATTGACTTTTGTGCCCAGCAGCCTGCAGAAGGGTATAAAATGTTAGTGGAAACTGGGCCAGCTGGATAAACTGGTGTCCCAGGGCTGCAGGCAGGTTCTGGGTGGGTGCCCTGCTTGGCAGGGACCCTGCAGGGTCCAGCCTGACCCCAGGGGACACTCCCTTTGGGATGGGGGAGTAAAAGCACTCAGATGGTGACAGGGGAGATCAAACCCCAAAGCAGCTCCCCAGGGGCTCTGTGCCTGTGCATTCTGCAAGGCCAAAGGCTGCCAACCTGTGCATTCCCACCCAAACCTGCTTCTGTTTCCACCCTCTGGACCTGCTCCTATTATAGACTGCACTGGCAATATTTCTTCACTGTATCAGCAGTAAATCTGATCATAATCCACCACAGTGCTGGGTTTCTCGTGCCTGAGTGAGAGCCTTCTCTCCACTGCTCTGCTCCAGTGTGCCAGCTGTGACCCAAATAAACAGGGGAGCTTTCTGGACAATGAGCTTTTCTTGCAACAGTCACGATCCAGAAGGCTTTAGGTAACAATATCATCCTGATTCCCAACCATTTCCTCCACCAGTGAGGATCTGCTCTAATTTCAGTGGAGTCATCCAGAGACAGTGAAAGGAGCTGTCAGTGGCTTTGCCCAACATCCTGCTCCTTGATTTCCCCTGGAGGAATCAGGCCCACATATGGACACTGACCCTGGGAATGTCTGTGGAACACCCCCATTAGCAATTCTGCTTTCATCTTGTTTGCTGTTTCATTTGTCCTGTATGATAAAAGGTTCTAGATATTTTTTCCTTCAGTCATAGGGAAAAGCAGCAGGCCTGAAGAGAATGCAAATGACTTCTGCTTGCTTTTTGTGTTGATTATGGATAAAAGGATGAGATAATAGTAGCTCCATAAAAGATCGACATTCTTTAAAGGTATGACAGATTATGCATTCTTTGTTATCTAAATATTTCCTTCTCCCCGTTCTCTGTGTTTTGAAAATAACAAAAGTTATCAATCACCTGGAACTGTGCTGATGTTTCCATGGCAGTTTAACAATTAGGTCTGTTCACCAGGGGCTCTGATTAGTCCAATAAAATCCTTTGTACTATTCTTCCAGACAGAATATTACCCTGTGTTGCCAGCCTAGGAATAAAATAAAATTATTCTGGCCACAGGCACTTATTTTCTCATTGATACACAGCCCTTGAGCCTTAAATGCCTTTATTGTGTTCTTTTAGGCTTCTCAGGACAAGAGCCCATGACCAGGAGAACAGCCCTGTGGATGGTTTTTGCTGCATTTTTCCCAGCCAAGCTGCACATCAACATCTAAAACTGCCCCTTCTCCTGAGCTCTTGTAAACCAGATTTAGGGGTGGAGTGATTAAATAATCTCAATTTATTAAATGGGTTGTTCTACCCACTGTCAGCGTGCTCTCAAATCTGCCCTGTGACCCCCATCTTCATGTGGCCTTGGCTTCCACGAGGAAATCCCATCCCCACAGTTGTGCTGAGTGAAGTTTCTGCCACACTTCTGTTTATGTGCTCCTGTCCCTCCAGCTGACATTGTAAAGCTGGGACTTTTCCTAGGAAGAGGCTATGGAATGTACAATTCACATGGCAAAAATTTCAGATTCACATTGGACAGAGTAATAAGTATAGTAAGAAAAATATTGCAAGTAATACAATTTTTTGTAGGGCTGGGTGTTTGTCACTTTATGATTACTCCTTCTTTGGGGATATTTTAAATAAAGAAACTGATGTTTACTGTGATTTCTTTGAAAAATTCTCCATTCCATTAAACTGAAAAATAATGCTGTCTACTGTGGATTAATTACATTTTCCTCATTATTTCTTGACATCTTCCCCACACTAGAAGTTTGTGTGGTGTAGTTGAGTGTGAAGATGGTACAAATCTGTGATATAGACTAAAAGAACACGAATCTTTAGGGAGGGTACATCCAGGTGATGCTTTAGTATAAATGCCCTGATAAACACTGGAAACCATACCCTGGAATATTAGGTTAATGTTTGTAGGGTGGCAGAGCTGGCTTTTCTTGAACAACAGAAAAAGAAAAAAGATAGAGGGGCTTAAGAATGGGACATTAAGCAAACTATTCATTCTTCTTGTTGCTTTTTGTCTGTCAGTGCAGGATTCCAAAGTAAAAAGAAACTTAAAGGTATTTGAGTATTTCATTATTATTTTAGTGAAGGGTATAACACAGAAGGGTATAGCACAGAACTCAATATCCAGCACAAGCAGAACAGACTGGGGGACACAAGCATCATAAAGTCACCCTAGGACATGTATCTGGTCTGAAAACTTGTCATCCTTACTCTTTTTTCATGCCCAAGCAGGCAGCTCTTGGGTTTTCTTCCTGTCAATTAATATGACATCTCCACTTCTCTAAAATCCAGGGAAACCTGATGGAGTGTGAAGTTCTCATAAACAACCAGTCTGTGACTATACCCAAAGATAATCAATGCCAAGTAGATTCAAAATCTGATCATTACCTTTTATTCAGAGGGAGCAGATACTCAACCTACATCATTGCCATGGAGACCTTGGAATTCCTGCCCTGTTGCTGAACCCTCAGAGGTAGAAATGGGATGTGCAGAGCACACAGCTCTTATTAAGGTTTGCATATGCATAAACATAAAGATGAGGTATCATCTACCTACATGCAGCCTATAATTTCCTTCAGATATCAGTAATTTCCTTTGGGATATAGTGCTGGTTTTAGTCTTTGTGAGAGTGTATGCTGCATTTTCTAGGAACTAAACACCAGAGGCTGCCCTTTGAAAGTACCTTGAATTTTCAAACATGTTCCCAGGAGCTGGAGCAACGCCCAAAGTTATCTGGTGTAAAATCAGTAGACTTTGCCAGGTGGACCATTATTCTGCACTTTTTATAGAACCAATATTTTAATAAGAATAATATATGACTACAAATGGTTTGTCTTGTGGAGATGCTTTCCCTAGTAGATATCAGGGTTTTACAAAGGCACTGAGGTTCCTGTCAATATATTTGAAGTATTCCTACAGATCTGTCCATGGATGTCTTGATCAGATAGCTGGTTATGTAATCACCATGATTATCCCAAATTAATGTGCTGAACATTATAATATATTACACACTTCATTTACATTATTTAGTTTTACTGGATTAAGCCAGATCAGTAATGCTTGTTCTCTCTGGTATTTGGTTAAATATTTCTCTTTTGGGGTATATTGTTCAACATCAGCCAAGTACCACATGATTCAGGGTGGACATTGGCACAAAAACCCCAGATAATCCCTACACAGGGAAGAATGCTGGACTTATTTGGAGGCTTCTTGCATGAGTGCAGAATAAAGAAAGAACTATGAGGACAAGTGCTGTGGTAGGTGATGAGAAAGTAGAAGGTGGCAGAAAGTATAACATGACACAGCAGCCTCATACTTAATTTTATGCTATTTTCAGACTACTGGGCACATAGATTCTGAAAATTAAATATTTTTACTGTATTGACCATTTTTAAGTCAGGAATGTTGTCCATACAATTTTGCCCCCTAGTGCACTAAGCTGCCTGAGATTCTTCTCGCCACTCAATATTAAAAATGCAGGCAGAGACAAAAACTTTCCTAATATAACACAAGCAAAACCTCTGTAAAACCTCCTTGCCCCACTCACCTCACCTTGAGATGAGTTTTGGAATTGAACTTGATTTTAATGAAATGAAATATTGAATGTTCACGTTCAGACCATGCTCACCTTTGCTATTGTACTTGCTCACCAGATATTTTTCAGTGTATTCATCTCTCCCCGTTGGAGAGTCCCATATCCACCAGCTGCCTTGGTAGCAGCTCAGCCTGAGCTAACAATGTTTATCTCAAACATGAAACAATGGCAGAGTTCTTCCAGTAATGCAGTGTTTTTTTTGGTTTAATGTCTTGTCACGTTATGCTCAGATGTCAGTTTTCAGTTAGATGAAATGAAAATTATATCCTTAAGCAAACAATGGGGGATTCTGCCAGTGTGACCTTTAGGGTCAATCATCTCATTTGCAGTCAGCTTTTACAACTGCATCTTATTTATATGAGAGGGATTTACAAGCTGTTACTAAATAACAAATTAAATTGTCCATGAGCCATCATCATCTGATAGAGAAATTCCCCATGGGTAGTAGGCTGCTGCTTTCTCAATAGGAAGTTTTGGAAAAATTTAATACAATTTATTTTTTGCCAGCATAACCTTTATAGGGAACAGTCCCTTTTTTTTATGATGACGGAAAACTGTGCCACCAGTGCAAACAGCTCCAGATGCACAGCGAAATTCAACAGTCACAAACCACAAGCCTCATTTTAATGAATGCTCACAGGCATCTCTCTCATCTGCTAATTGTTTTCAATCAAATTTAAAATACCACAAATAGAGAGCAGCTCAGTAGTGCATTTACAGTCTCCATTAAGTAACATTTTTTTATTAAATATATTTAAAAAGCAATAATCTGAGAAGATTTCTTTAGGAAAGGCTTGCACTTCTGCATTTTGAAAATAGCAGAATTATTTTAAGTAAGATATCAGCAGGAGCATGATGTGATATAATAAAGAAATATGTTGTGACATCATAGATCCAGAAGATCAGGAAGGGCAGATTTCTGCTGTGTCTAATGATGGTGCTTTACACTGACACATTTCTGCACAAGGACTTTAATTACTCTCACAGGGACCCTTCATTTTGCATGTTTTGCTGTTTCTGCCTTAATCTTTCAGGTATTTCAGTCTTAAATATTAGTTTTCTCATACAGAGTCTGGTAATTGTTCTGTTTGCAATCAAATTGCTTAAGACTTTCAGAAGTCTTAAGTCATAGTGCCATTGTGTATTTGAGCTTACCTCACTGTTGTGCATTTTGTTTTAATGCTAACCTTTTAAAAAAGACCAAAACCCCGTGGTCTGGTCCTAATCTATCATTTTCCCTTGTTTCCAGGCTTCACTTTTGGCTAAGAAGCACTGGTATCAAGATAAGTCCAAAGAAAACTTCTTCTGTAAGTCCCTGTGCTTGTCCTGACCTCTCTTGCACAGAGATGTGGAGACCTGTGTCCAGGACTTCTGAATTCCTTACAGGCAACTGGTTCTGGGAAAGAAACAGAAAGAAAGAGAAGGAATAGGATATAGTCAGGTATTTACTTAAAACAAAAACACTCCTGACTTTCCTACACTTCAATATTTAGTGTATTAGATTTTGGAAGGTGGGGTAGGGGAGACTCCTCCCTGATGCTGTAAATTCAAGCAAAACAATGCTCACTTTGCATAAGAACAAAAAGCAATTTGTGAGATCTGCCTTAATCTGGGCCACAGTCCAGTCAAGTCAGCCAGTCCTTGATAATTTACTTCCTCTATGACCTGAATCAATGCCACACTAACTTCCCATATATAATCAAAGCCAATGATTTTTGAGAAGTCTGGTGACTCTGTAACTGATAACAGCACCCACAGCAGGCCTGCATGCTGACCTTGTGCTTAAATTCATGGTAAACATACAAAAAATGCCCTGCAGGACATACAAAATGACACAAAACTATTCTAATTCCTCACACAGCAGAACTGTAAACCCAGTTATTTGCAGAGAGAGCTTTTGTCAGGGTAGTGGCTCTACAAAGGTTATGATTTCTTTCCAGGTTTCCATGAAAAGATGAATCTGAGTTTAAACTGCTGAGAAGCCTAAGAGAATATGAAATTTTCACCACAAGAAGAGAGTCTGTGCCTATCTTCATATACATTTATCATGGACTAGAAAACTGAACAATTTACCATATTTCTGTGGCTGCCCCTGGATCCCTGGCAGTGCCCAAGGCCAGGCTGGACATTGGGGTTTGGAGCACCTGGTACACTGGGAGCTGTCCCTGCCATGGCTGGGGTGGCACTGCATGAGTTTCAAGATTCTTTCCAAACTGAGCCATTTTGTGATTCAATGATTCTGTGATCAGTTCTGGATAGCTCTCAACTAAACAAACTGTTACTCAGCCAAAATTCACAATTAGATTTACACTGGGTTTTTTTCCCCTCACATGTTGGAAGAACATTGTCTAAACCCCACAGCTGGAGTTCATGTTAAAGGAGGAACTATATTTAAGGACAGTGCTTTTGGAAAACAACTCAGCAGAAAAGAGCAAAATAATAATCATTTCTTTAAACTTGTGCAACTGCTTTAAGAGTCAGGCATTCCACATTCTCCAGTGACTGTGTTGTGTTCCCCATGCTCAGCTCCAGAGAGAGCATCTCACTGAAGGACTTTGCCATTTCCTGGGTATCAGTACTGACATCACTCTGTTTGATTCAAGTCCCTCACAATCACTGGAGTGGGTTCTGGTTTTTATTGCTCCAATCCAATATCCAGCCAATGGCAGGGTGAGCTGGGCTGTTTTGTTCCGTGCGTCAGCGCAGGATTGCAGCTGGGGCTCACTTGAGAACTTTTATTAGCAAGATGATGTATGAGGCAGAAGGAACACAGCTTGACTTTCAGAGCCCAGACTGAGGCTGCTGCTCGAACGCTTGGAGGAGTTTTTGACATGCAAATTTTGCATGGTTTTGGTAGAGAGGCAAATGATGGATGACAAAAAGCACATCCCAGCACATGGCCTTTGCAGTGTGTAGAATGAGCCACACTTTGGTACCCGCACCCAGGGCAAGGAGCCAAACAGGGACTGGGACAGGAACACCAATGTCTACAAACAGCTGAGCTGCAGGAATCCCTGCTGTGGCACTGACAGTGGCTGAAAAGGGAATAATAAGGAGCAATAGTGTGAAATGACCTCATAAAAGGGAGCAAATCAAACATTAGGGAAAAAGAATCCTTACCAACCAGAAAATTACGCAGCGGAAGTAGCTATTTTTAGAGATATTCGAAACATCACTCTGTGCTGCTCCAAAGTGTGATTTCACTTGACAAGGAGTTATAAAAATTGCAGTTTCTTTACCCATTGTGTCTGTTTAGTCACATTCACTGATTTTTAGTGACAACAACTTGGTTTTATACCATGCAGCTCTTGTCGTGGGCACTGACAAGTAACAGAGGGAGAGAATAAGGTGAAGTTTATTGGGCTTTGGTTAAAATCAGGAAAATTGGTGTTCTTTAGTAGGTTGACAGTGTCTTTTGGATTCTTGAAATAATATTGGTATTTCAGGATTAATTTTGTAGTAATAGCAGTAAACACGTCACATGAAGTAAAGTGCAAAATTCAGCCATATGGCTGCTCAAAAAGCAAAACTTTAAAATTTTGCAGTAAAGAGTTACTGAGACTTGATATAAGAGTGTGAAAAAATCAAGGGGTCTTTTTTTGAGAAAAAACATCTTAAATTAAACTGCTGTTAGTACTCCAGACCCTCCTTTTGTAATCTAGCATGGTAGTAACCTTTAAATCTTAGTCTCATTTTGCCAGTCATAATGAAAAATGGAAAAAAGTCCAAAGTTTGGAGTAGTATGAACATGCTGAAATGTGCAAGAAACAGTGAAAGTTGGTACCAGATCCTTTCTACAAGAAACAATAAAGTTTGCATTCAGAATTCCTTTTGTGTGATGAACTGTGATAACACTTTTTTTTTATTATGAGCAGTCATGAAACACAAGAGAATCACTTTTGAAATATCTATTTATATACATATATGGGATGGGATAGGATTTAAAGTTGTAGTATATTGTGTTTAGCTTAGTTTGTTTTTAGATAGATCAATACCACCTGCTGAATTTGAATTTCTTAATTTCCAAGGCTCTTACTGTGGCTAAGAAAATGAGTGCCCTATCACAATGCATATTCTTTTATTCTTTTTTAAGATAATTCCAGTTAAAGAGCTTATGCACACTATAAGAAAGAGACAAAAGCATTTAAAGAGGATTCAAGGAAAGAATTACTGAAATTCTGAAATCATGCTTAAAGGCCAAATTATCTACTATATATTAAACTATTCGAGGTTTTTTAACTTTCCTCTTAGGTGATCGTTTCACATTTGTTCATTTGTTCCGGGGATGAACTCCCATGTCTTGCCACTTGTAAATCACAAACATGGATCCATGGATGGATGGATCCATGGATGGATGGATCCATGGCTGTTTCACCTTGCTGGGTCTTTCTTGAGTGTATTTATCCCTCAAGAAGGGGGATCTGGCTGCCAGTCTGCAAAACCCTGTGTTCAGAAAGTCAGACTGGTGTTGGTTTGAGGTTTTATTCCATTTCAAGCATTATTCCCAGTAATAATGAGTCTGTTTGCTGAATAAAGCTGCTGGTGGTATGCCTTGGGCAGTCTGGAGCTCTCTGTAAGTGTTTGGAACCCGCCAAAACACTTCCATCATGTACTGGCAGCAGCAGCCCTCAGTTAACTCCAGACCATTTTGGCTCTGCAGGAGCAATAGGAATGAACTTTTGTCACTAATTAGACAGGACTGGGTACATGTCTAGATCAGATTTGTTGGGGAGGAAGGTGCCATTGCAGCCTGTCACTTTGCAGAGCAGGGCAGTGTTGTAAATAAGAGCTGACAGAACACTACTCTTTCTGGTGTCTGGGCGCAGCACTCGATGCATCGCTGTGGAACTGCACCATTTGTTTGCAGTGCTACAGCCAGCTCCCAGGCCAGCTGGCTCCTTTCCAAGGCATTTTGAATTACTTTTGGAAGATTGTGTAAGACATTCTGTCCAATAGTTTATTACTACAGAGATCTTGAGCCAGATCATCTTTTCAGAAACTTCATTTTTTCCCTGTATTTTTCTATGTTTCAATAAGGGGGAGCAGCCCTGAAGCCAATTTGCAAAACCTTCAGAGGAGTTCGTCTGAGAGGAAAAGGAAATCCTCCTGTGGCAGACAGGGACTGTAGGGTCCCCATCTCTTGTGTTTGTTGTCTTCTTCCTTTCTTACACCTTCTAGAAATCCTTTACTCATTTGATATAGTTTTGCCTTTTGATATTGTCAAAATGAATAAAATTAATTATAGCACTGAATGCATTGTGATGAACTTGATTTTCTTTAAACCTGCCCAGCTTCTACATGGCACTGAGAGCTGTGTTTAATCTTTTGGGCTTCAGACCTCAATTCCACTTCTTTGCCTGAACTCTTTGTGAAAACTTTTCTCCTCTTTCCTCAGTCTTCTCTTCCCCAAAATATGAGTAACAGAACTGACCTTTGTAAATCACTTTATCACTCTGCTAAAAAGCGTAAATTGAAATGGTTTTTCGTTTCTTTTTTGATAGGCTTTTTTTTTCAAAAAAACCCCAGAAATTAGTACTGAAACATAAGGGGAGGGTGGGAGGACTGTGACTTTTTAAAGCATTCTTCCCATGCAAGATGCACTAAACACAATTGTCCTTTTGGGGTTAGCCTAATCACTGAGGTTCCTTAATATTAATTAAAAGAAAGGAGTGTTATTTCTCTCCTAGCAATGTCTCATCTTTCCTTTTTCCTGCAAAAGTAGCAGAGCAGAAGCTGGATCTGTTTGGTATTGAGCAAGTTCTGGTGTTGGAGGGTTTTTTTCAGTGCTTTGGTAGGTCATTGTTCAGAAATATGCCAATGTTTTCTTGCATTGCTGAGAAAAAGAAATAACAGGCTGGATAATTTTTAGCTTTCTGTTTTTTTCTAAAAATGTAATGTCATAACTCTTCCATTTCCATGTTTTCTACTTCCTGTTATGTCTAAAAGAATGAGTCAGAGAAATGGAAACAGAGCTGCTGTGAATAATTTAAAAGTGGTCTGAGAATAGCTAACCATTACTTCTGGTGATGCTGCTTGTGATGGTTACAGAATGATAAGATTATCAAAAGGACTGTGGGAGACAGAAAAATGGAAAGGATGCATTAAGTCATGTAGTCATTTTTGCTACTGTGGAATTATGCCTCACATTAGTTTTATTAATGGCTTCTCTGGCCACCTTTAAAATTTTGAGGAAATGGATTTCCAGTATTTCTTTAACATTATCCCTATACCTTTTGCTTACATGAAAAGATTTTTTTCTTATTATTGTTTCATCCTATTATTATCCTAGAGCTGTTTGTTCTGCTGAAGAGTCTCCAGGTTAAAACAGTGATCGTTCCCTTTTCCCTTCATACAAGGGATGAAAAATATCACACTTCAGGTTTGTTGTGTAACAAAAAAAATCACAATACATTTTCATGAAAATGACAGCAGTTCATAAAGGTGAGTGAACTTACTGAGTAATTGTCTTTACTTCTTTTCTTTCTCACCTCTTCTGCCTTGGCTTCATCCTTCCCACCACTGAAAACAAAGTAGGGTCCATAGCCCAGAGACTAAAACAATTTCTGTTTTCCTATGAAAGTAGAATGTCACCATTCTTGTCCCAAATACTGTCTAAATAGCAAAAATATAAGATAAATTTAATATTTTTTTTTGTCTTCAGTAGTCCTTAAGGGCATGTGCAACCTCAATTCATTAAAAGTTTGATAACAAGCCTGAGGATTGGACAGAATTTACTCCTTCATACTTGTTTTTGAAAACTAACATCATAAAAAGCAATTTAAAATTAATTTATTCTAATTTGGTAACTGATTTCACTTTTTTTTTTTCAAACTTTGTCTTTGCCATAAACCACCAAATGCTGAGGAACCGTAAAGATCAAGTTTTATCAGGATGGGAGGATAAGGCTTTCCAGACTGAAATTTCAGAAAATAACTACCACCTCAGAACTAAGCTTTCCTGTTTGCTTTTCTCCTGTTAACACTGTTTTCATAAGAGATTTTAATCCTTAACTCTGACAGAGAAAAGGTCTGGAATTAGAGATCTAAATGGCTTAGGGATACAGATAAGCATTGGGAAATTTTTTCTTCTGTGTTGCCTGCCAAAAGAGAGCACTGGATATTTCCCATTTGGCTTCCCTTTAATTAGTTGATTTCATTGTAACTACACAATTACCTATCTATTAGTATTGCTTAAGCCCTGCTAATTTTCAGGAAAAGTCTACCTGTGGAAAGGAATCCCTTTTTCTGGCTCTGCACTGAGCCCTTTTCTCTGGCTCTGAGCTGCTGCAGTGCAGGGATGTGGCAGGAGGGAACCTGCCAGGGTGACCCCCGAGCTGTGTGTGTTTGCCCAGTGACACAAACAGGGACACAAATGTGCTGTCCTGGCTGGCTGCAGGCTGACCCAGCTCAGGACAGCTCTCTGCTCCTTGGAGCTTTGAGGAGCAACCAAGACATTTCCTCAGCCCTGAGCAGCACCAGGAGCATCTCCTGCGCTGGCACGTGGGACAAAAATCATCCCTTTCACTTGAGGATTGAAATTCCTCAGGTTTCATCAGTTCCACGTTTCCACCCAGTGCTGAACTGCCCTTTTATCACCACTCTTGCTGTTCCAATGGAAAAAGCAGCTGGGCAGCCTCCCCTTCTTCACAGCCTGTTGAGCCCGTGTCTAATGGGCAAATATAAACTTGGAATGATGCCTTGGAAATCCCTCTAAGTTTCACTTAGAGGTCGAGTAGTTACAATCCCCCGAAGTGGTCTGTAATTTAACCCTAACAGCTGCTGATTTTCAGCTGGCTTCTCTCTTTATCCTCCCCTGGACTATTTTTCCTCATGGATTCAAGTAAAAGCTTTAAATCTTGGATAGAATTGGCCATTTGTTGTTGCTGCTGGATCTTTCAGCAGGATGAAATCTACCTCAGGGAAAGACATAGTCACCTCTCACTAAAGTTTTCTGATGTTATTCTCTCCAAGAAATTACCTCTCTTTGGGTTTGACTTCAGCAAGTTTCAATTATAGAAGTTAAAATGTTTCCAGTTTGGATGGTTCTCTGCTTTTGGGGTTGAGAGTGGCAGACCAGACAGGACAAAAGGTTTATGAAGCAGCTACCAATGGGGCTCTTGGTTCTGTCTGTGTTCAGGGACAAAAGGTAAGTTTTCCTTTGGAAGCACTATGTTCTTTTATGTGGACTGGATATTTTCTCTTTTCTTGGTTAGGAGATGCCATTGGAATACTAATATCTGTGTGACTTTTTTCTCAATTAAAAATTCTGATAAAAACCTTAGGATCTAAACAGGCTTTTACATGTTGAGATGTTCCTCCTAGACAATAATTTCGTAATTAAAATGCTGCCTATACCAAAATTTCCATATTTGATTCTACCAAGCACATAGATTTTCATCCTCATTTGAGATTTGAGGGGTCAAGGTTTTACCCCTTTCAATGCGTCATTTTCAGTGCTGTGCTTAATTTAAAGCAAAGCAAACTGATGAAACCATAGATTGAGGGGTCACAGCAAAAAAAAAAAATAAATAAAAATAAAATCAATATCTTCAATATTCAAGATGGTTTTCATACCTTCCTACAGTTATGAAAGTAGAACTAAGGAGTTCTACTCCTTTCTGCTCCCTCCTTCCTTTCAAAGGATAACAGATTGTTTCTTATTTTAGGTGATGTTACAGATGGGAATTTAAGGAATGCAGAGTTTGGCCAAAACTGACCCCCTTGGAGCTCAGGTGTGGTCCAGCAGTGGAGGAAAAGGGTCCTTGACTATACCTCCAAGCAGCCTCTCAGCTTTTTGGGGACGTTTAACTAATCACCAAGCGGTGGAACCAAGGTATTTGGACTTTTGCTTCTTGTTAGTGAACACTTGCAGAGCAATTACATTGTTAATGCACATTGAGCCTGTGTTTTTATTTTGAAACACTTACAAATGTAATCTGAAATACTTGTGTTTTAGCTGGAGGGGGTAGGGAGGAATATATAGTTGTTTCATATCCATGGCAACCCCTATTTTTTTATTACTCATTAAAAAGGAAATTTGCAATTCTTGAACCTCTTGTAAAAAAATGATTGAAACAAAGGCTCTTTGTTTTGTATCAAAAATATATTCTGCTTATTACAACATTGAAGTAGTTCTTTCTTTTTAAAATAGAGTGAAAAGAAAAATTATTATGGAAGATGAAATACTTTAAAGCAGTATCTTTCTCGTTTCAATTCAACAGCATTAAATATTTCAGTGCTGTGTAACTCCCAGTATATTTATTTTTTATGCTGGGGAAGTGAGGCCTATCCCTTTTTAGAGAATCAGTTGTAAACTTTGGTTTGCTTCCAACTTCCGATAAAATCCTTCTTTTTCTTTTTTATTTTATTATTTTTTCCCTCTGAGATACATGTCCCAGATATTAACTGCTCTGTATATACCTTATTCACATTTCACAAGTGAAACCAATGTAGTGCTTCAGCCCTAGCTGAAGCTGATTTTATGGAAGGTAAGGAATGCTTCATGTTTTGGGTTTGTTTGCTTTTGTTTGGTTGGGTTTTGTTATTTTTTTGGGGGGGGGTTGGAAAGAGAGGAAATATTATGTATTAGAAAAATAAATGAAATCCTGTTGTAGTCAAGCAGCAGAAACAAGGTTCTTTTTCATGTTGGCTCAAGTACACAAAATATGGAATTAATCATAGCAATGCTCTTTGAGTAAGATTGGATTTACATCAAATTTAGAAGGAGCAGGAGATGAAAGGGACAATGTTAGTTGCAGCCTCTGTTATTACCAGGATACTTGCAGGGTATGTCTGAATTGGGAATAATCTGGGTTTATGGTCTGCAGCAGCACCCTCAGCATAAAAAAAGCTGCTCCAAGCTGCCTTTCCTGGTGCCCAGACTGCAGGCTGGGCTCAGGGCTTTAATTTCCATCAGCCTTGCCACCTTTGGCATGAAGAATAATTCCAAAACATGGCTCAGGCACTGCTCCACCTGGGGAAACGTGAGCCATCTCACCCTGGGAGCTGCTGAAGGAACCATGCTCCAAAGACTGGCATTTGCTGTGCTACACTGTGCTTCTCTCCTGAAGGGAAGGGACAGATGTGGGGTCAAAGAGATGATGCACAGTGGGTGCTTTGAGAAAAGAAAATACAAATTTCTTCTGTTTAATGGATTCCTGTCTTCTATGGCACAGGGAGTGGTTGGGCTGAGCCTATGCAGGTTAAAGGGTTTGCTCTTACATGGAATCCTTTTGTAAGGTGTTGTAAGCAGCAGTAAAATTCTGCCTTTTTTTTTTTTTTATAAGAAAATGTGGTGGGTTTTTTTTATAAAGTGAACAGTTTTGACAGAAACATTTGGGTTTCACTTAACACTCCTTTTGCTCTGTGTTAGGCTCTATTGGTTTGGAGTGACTGCTGATGGAAAGCTCCTGGAGGAAAGCAGAATCAGCTGCCCAGGGAGCTGCTGTGCAGGCACTCTGAGCCAAGGGAAGGTTGGAGGGGCTGCAGGTGTGCTGGGGATGGTGCCACTGAAGTGGTCATGAGAGAAGCAAACCCAGCCAGCCTGGCCAGGGACAACCCAGCTGCATCCAGAGGGTCAGGAACAAGTGCAGCTCCGGGAGTCTTCAAATGAGCAGCTCCAAGGCAGCAAGTGGAGCCCAGCCTGGAGGGATGCAGGAGGTAAGGAAATATTCATATTTGTTTAATAGTGAAAAAAGAGTGCAGTCACAGTTGCTTTAATATTTGATGAAACTGGTCTTGAAGCTTTGCTGTCCTTTCTACTGTGGAGTGGCTTTTGTATCATCCAAGTTTCTGTTTTTTAGGCTCATTGCTGGAAGGTATCTGAGAGAGGGGCTTGAGACTGTGAGGTACAAATTCTTATAAATGTCTAGCCACTTGTTCAGTTTTTGACAGCTAAGAGCTGAAAATTAGGATTTACACATAGTTGAGAATAAAAGTTGTGGCAGATTCAGCCCTATTCTGTTTTGTTTATGTATTCCATAAGGAGAGCTTGTGTGATCTGTACTTTATATCTGTAATTAGCTGTGTGATGCATTAATCATTGGGGTTCAAAGAGCCAATTGTGCCTATTCTTCCCAAATACCAGTATTTGGTGCAGTGGAAGGGGAGGAGAACTTTTTCTTTCAGAATCTCTAAGTTCTTGAAATTCAGGATGTTTTCTTTGGGTCAATTGATTATTGACATCAGAAATTCCCGTTTCTCAGATGGGGAACTGGAACAAGGCTTGCTTGGTGAGAACAAAGGCTGTTCTATTACAGTGGATTATTACACTTGCAAACCTAATTATCCCCTCTGGGACTCGGCACAGGCCTAATGCAGCCTGGATTACGGAGGCAGGTTCTTACTTTCAACTTTGTTCAATAGATTTCTGACAAGCTGGGTCTTACAGATGATTAAATTTCACTACAATGATTAGAGAGCTTTCTGCAAAGGAATCACTGGAATTTTTGGAGGCTGGAATGGGACAGCTCTTCTCTTTCACTCTGATGTTTTCTTGGGCTTTTCCCTCCACCTTTTATTTTTATTCAGAGGGAAAAAGTAGGATTTTCTTTTCAAGCAGAGCGATCCTTCAGGTCTGGCATGAGAGGAGTGATTGATGTCCTGGGTACCTACAGACTGTATAAGGCTGGTGTTTGAGGAATTAAATTGTAATAAATTAGTGGTGACTGAGCAATATTATTGCCATATCCTGAATTAACTTGATGAGCAGCTGAATGTCTCTGAATGTGTCCCCAAGGTGGGTTCTGGAACTCCTGTGATAAAGTCACTTCATCCAGATTTAGGTTTGCACTAGCTGATTGTTGCTAATGCTTATAAAGGATGAAAGTGTACCTAATTTCCCAATATTAGACAACAATAAGTAAAAATAAAAAAGGGGATTTTATTGAAATCTAAATCCTAAGCATCTCCAAAACTTACTTCTCAAGTATTAACAGTGTTAATGTGTCCTTTTTTCAGGCTCTACTTGCCACTAAATGCATGTTTTTATAACCCTAAGTCTACCTACATCTCAAAATTTTCATGATTTTTAACATACTCTGCACTTATGTTACCTCATTCTTGTAATGAAGGCAGGAGCACTCGAAGTTAAACCTGCAAACACCAATACTGGAAAATTTGTGAGGGTTTGTCTTACAGAATGGCAAGATACTTAATCATGAGCACCCTCATACAGGAGCCTTTCTTGTGGGTTTTCTTAGGTAGATTTCCCTGTATCCTTTTGTCCCTTAAGAAGGGTTTTAATAATTTGTCAGCCTATTCTATTTTCTCTGAAATTTAAAGTGTCATTTATTTGAGACAGAAATCTCAAAAAAAAAAAAAAGGAAAGAAACTGGCCTGTAGATTAAGGAGTGATTGGGAGGAAGAGGTAAATGAGGTGGCTGGGGTTTTTTTAAGCCTAATTTCTGTATGAAATTAGGCTAAAATTTCTTTCCTTAAATTTGTGATGCTGTCCATGAATGTTTTCTACACTGAAAGATGAAAAAAGCTGCACAGCCTTACAAACAGCTATTAGACAGCCACAAATTTTTTTTTGTTGCCTGTAAATAAATCATTCGGGTAATAATTTACTGAACAGTAAGGATTCATTATGCATAAAACTGATTAAAAAATTGAATTGAAATATCATACATTAATAAGGTCATTTTTAAATGTAGTTTGGTGCTGCTAAGAATGTAATGATCAGTACACTGTGAATGTTATAAATATGTAGTCTGGACACAACAAATGTTGGCTGTCCGAGTGTGTTGTGCTCTCTGTGAGGTTGTATATTGAAAAATCACTGCTGGTAGGGAAAGAAACACCCAGGAAAAGAGCTGAGAGTTCTGACTGCACTGCTCCTGGTACCTTATCTGTGGCTATGGATTATTGGCACAACTGGGTGATTTAGGAAAGGGCTTTATGCAACATGGAAAGGGTGTTTGGATCCTTAGGAGCCTCCTGAAAATAGAAACCAAAGCAAACCAATCTAAGGACAATGCAAACAAACTCCAACCAAGCTGACTTTTCTTCTTCTTCCATGAAAAGTTGTGGGTGGCCTTCTGTGTGTATCCTCTACCCCTATTTAGTGTTCATCCACATCAGAATTCCTGAGACTCTCCCGATTTCTGTACTAGAGAAAGAAAACTACCAAGTATTTTGCCTTCTGCTTACTGGTAATGAACTGATGAGTGAAACTGAAAACTGATTCTTTCAGAGAAATATTTTGAAATATTTCTGAAGGCTTGTATAGGATGGATGGTTGCTCTTGGCATGGAGATGTAAGGAATTAGAGGAGACCAAGGTTTGCAATAACTTTTATTGGCCCAGCTGGTAAAGGAAGGTGAATTTTAGAGCACATAAGCCCTCAGAGTCTGAAATAGAAACAGGGGGGTTCAAAGCTAAATACAAGTGGAGAGAGATTGCTGAGTTTGCCTGAGCTTTACAGAAAATATTCCATAGGTAGGATCCCTGCTGGATGGCAGCCTTGGTGCTCAAGTGCACAGCAAGAGATTTGACTCCAGAGCTGTTATCTGTTAAATTTGTTCCTCAAAAGAAACTAAAAAAGGTTTAATTTCTGTTTTGACATGGAGCAAGAAAATATGTGCAAGGATGTTTTTCATACTCTTCCACTTAATAGTCATGTTACACTATTTTTCCTCATGAGAGTTTGTGTAACTCAGACTAAAATGCACTGAATCTGTTCCTGTAAAACTGTTTAGTATTTGGACTTCAGCTTTTGTTTTTGTGACTGTTTTTTTTTTGTGTTTAAGATCAGAATGAATATATTCATACTGCAGAAAGTTTTTTATTATTTTTTTAAAAAAATATAAATGTATGTGTTGTGTTATGTCACAAATCAGTTCTTAATTATTATTTCATAGTTTTTAATCTATTAATTTATTGCTTCTTAGGTAATGACAGTACTGAAAATAAATTACTTTGTTTACTTATAAAATTCTCAGTTGTTCAGTTATAGGCTACTTTCTCTGAAATGCTGGTAATTTGCTACAAAATAAGAAGTATCTAAGGGAAAATAAATTTAAAAACCCCAACAAAACCAAAACCCAAGCCTGGCAGTGTTTAAATCACGCTTTAAGAGAACACTGGAATTCTGCCTTGAGTGTTTTATCCAAGCAAGGGCTGAATTGCAGTATTTACCTTTCCTGTGCTATGGCTTGCCAAAGAATTTTGCACTTTGTCCTTGTATAAAGTCATGGTGATGCCAGTGGGCCATGTGTGCTAAGCCATGCAGAGCTGGGACTGGGTTTAGAGCAGATCTCTGGCTCTGCCCCTGTGTCTCCTGCTACTCCTCTCTGATATTTACCTTTGGAAGCATCAATTCTGTTGGAATAACAGCCCAGCACTGAGTGTATCTGATAAGAATCTGCTTCCACCTCAAAAAGGTGAAGATGTGGAAACTTTGGGCAAAATGTTCAGCAGGTGCCTTTTGATGGATCTGTCTTTTACATCACCTGATGTTTTCTGTATTGTCTTCAGTGAAGAGAAATGGATGGAATTGTCAAAAATCACCAGTGTGGCAGCTGAAGGCTCGATTCATGGATTTTACTGACTTCAGTTGATATCCATTCCCGTATAGGAAATGATTTTCTTCGATTCAGTAGATTTCCAGGTAGATTGACTTGTCTGAGTCCTTCCATGTTTTAACCTCTGTGTTTATTTGGTCATTTTGCCTGAGGTGTTCAGCAGCTCAGAATGCTGGAGATATGTGATCCCCAGTTAAAGGTTTGTTGTGTCTTTGAAAGCTGCTTTGCTCTCTTCTTCCTTCCTCAGCTGCGTGTAAAACATTCCCCAGATGATGTAGTGCCTCATTTTGGTGTTTGTGAGCCAGACTGGAACTCACCTGTTTAAAAGGTGGCCCCCTCTTAGGATGTTAGTAATATTTTCTAAATAATTGCAGTAGTTAAAGTGCAAGTACAGTGTAATTAAGTAGAAATGTCACTTTACAGCATAGAATTTAAGACAGGCAAAGCTCGCTCTCTGAAAAGAGCAGAGAGCATGAAATGCAGAGCTATTTAATTCAGTAGGAAAGGTTTACAACCCTCCCACTTTGAAATACAGAACAAAACTGTATTATTGGAATGGTAATACACAATACTTCTTAAAGCCAGAGGTGTCTAACCTTCTTTAAATATTCTTCAGAAGCAATCAGATGGCAAACACACATTTTCACAAAAGCAGTTTCTTTCACAAAGCAAGCAAGCTTTATAAAGCTGCTAAGCCTTATAAAATCTGTTATTACTTGTGTCCTTTATACTCTAGGTGTTTTAGCTTTTAAAGTGATATTATCAGTTTAATTAAAAACTTATCAAAGCCTACCTCTCACGCAGAAGCAATTCAGAAATTCCAAACACAAACATCTTACCGTGTAAATTAGATGCTAGAATCATATCAAACTGCAGGTATGTTAATTATTTAAGAAAAAAATAAATCTCCCAGGCATTTAATGAACTAGATAACCAGAGTACCTCGTTGTTAAAACTGGAAATGTCTTTGACCTCAGAGGGGATGGAAGCAGGTAATCCCTTTGGTGAAAGTCAGCTTTGATTTTTGTACTTAACCGTGTCTGGAAGCCTAAATCTTTTTCCTAGAAGGTGATACTAATTATGGGCTGACATGACAAAAAGGCCATTGAGGCCTTCAGAAACATTCATCAACATTTAGAAGACTTTGGATCAGGTTTTTTGTTAAGGCCTGAGCTTCTGTAAGTCCATTTGTGGAAGAACATACCTTTTTTCATTGTGGTTAGACTGAGCACCAGAAACAGCACATGTTTTTTTCCTATGAGTAGATGAAAAGTAAGATCATCTTATATCTATACTACATATATTCCTTCAACAAGGAACTTGGTTATGACTGAATTTTTAAAAAATGGTCCTTGTGGGGCTTTTTTTTTCTCTTGTGGAGGATTTTTTTGTTTTGTTTTCTTTTTTGAATTTTCTTTGAAGACCTTGTATTGCTCAGATGAGTGCTGCAGCATGGGCTGATGAATTTGATAGGCCATCTTTCCCAGGGTGTACCTGCAGCAGAGCACAGTCAGGCACTTTACTGACAGGTGATCAGTAACTCTGCTATTTTAAAAAAAACATCTATTTTGGGTAAGATTGTCACTGTTACGTGGTGCTGCCAAGTCTTGGTGGGTGTAGGGTGAAAAATGCATTTTTTTCTGTGAATTCTGGCATTACAAAACATGTCAGACCCTTGACAATTATCTGAAAGCCTTTTCTAGGGTCATTATGCCCTAGGTAGAAACTTAGTCTGCTGAAAACTCCTGGGAACAAAAGTCCTGTCTGGAACTTGCTAAATAGGTAAAATCAGCTTGCAAATATTGCCCCTTTTAAGTAGGTTGTTAACAACATGTTGATGGACATCCATATTTATTTTAATAAGTCTATTTTCAAGGGACTAATGTAATCTCAAGCCTTTCTTTAGCTTACCCTATACAGGAATCCTGATCATTGTTATTCATTGTGGCAAATTACCTAGACAAGGTCAACAAGCAGATATGTTATTTAAAACTTTCTCTCTTCCTGACATGGCTTCATAGTTCAGAGTAAATAGGGATAATATCATTTTAATAACTAAAATTTACACTTTAAGCTGTATTTTTTAGACAGAATTATTTTAGACTGGCTGTGTTTTTTAAACTGGATTATTTATTTAAAAAAACAGTGTAAATAACATGCATATTTGAGTGTTTAGAGTCCAGACAACAACCTGCATGTAGATACTATAGCAATCCAGTTTTTCAGAGAAAAATCTCATAGTGATGTAAATTTCCATAGGTTCAGTGGCATAAGAGGTGTGCCCCATCTGAAGATGTCTCTGAGGTTTTGGCTTGGGGTTTGTTATTATTTTTGTGTGGTTTTTCTTGGACTTTTTGTTTTGTTTTGCTTTTTTTTTATTTGCATTTTTTGGGGGGTTTATAGGTTTTCTTGAGAAGCTGGTTGGTGAAACTGAAGGCTTGCCTGGTTTAATATAAGAATGGAGTGTTTAGAAATATAAACATAGGATGTATGAAATCACTGAGTTATTTTAAATTTTGAGTTATTTTTGAAAATTAAAGGTATTGTGGGTCTTTGGACATTTGTAGATTATTGATTTCTCAGCACCCAATTGTAAACAAATATATGAGCAGGTGGAAACAATGCAGGGGGTTGCTGTAGTATCAATGCACTAAAGGTACATTATATATCTCTTTGCTTTCAAGATACTTCGGTTTTTAGTGGCTTGGAGTAGATTGGAAGTTTACTGCTGTGTTTTTTGAGGTGTGTTAGGAGGATTTTTTGGTAGGGTTTTTTGTGCCTTTGATGCATAACAAATTGCTAATTCGCTTTCACAATAATCCCCTATATTTTTGCAAATCCTATCTAGCATTGTGATTAAATATTTTTGTTAATACCAACTTTAGATAAGGGGATTGGATTTAGCATGTCCAGAATCCTCTGGGGGCCGTGGTTGCTGCTAGAGATGTGTTGTGGACCTAAAAACAAGTTGTTTCACAGTCAAAATTGTCTGGGTTTCAGCTGTAAACCCAGGTAAGCTGAGTGCAGCTGAGTTTCTTGGGGGGTTTGAAGCCTTTAGGTAATTGTATGCACAGCTCAGATCTCACAGCAAGCTAGGAGGGTGGCAGGAGGCTCTTACAAAATGGGCATAAAACTCCATGGTATAAAAAAGAAATACTGACTAGATGATTATTAGGATGGAATAATTTTGCCTGAGTCTAAGGCAGAGCTGTTTTTCTTCTGCCATTCCTAGGAAATCCTAAGAATCAGAGGAAAATCATTGATACCAGAGGTGCCACATTACCTTTATTTATTTTTTTTACACATGCATTCTTAATAGTTTTTCACCAACCCAGTCCCCTTGCCAACCTGATAATACACTTTCACAGGGTGGTGTATTATTCTGGGCAATTTTGATATTGCTGATGAAAACCCAAACACTTTCAGATTTGTAACAAAGGGTAGTTCCTAGCTGATATCCTCACACACACTTCCATTGTTGTTCTAAAAGTGTGCTTTCTTTCACTGTGTTGTTTTAAAATGAGCATGTGGTGTACTCTCGAATGCTTGGTGGAAGAAGAAGAAAGGATTTTCCTAATGGTTCAACAAGAGCACTTGGTAAATAATTTATCATCATCAAGTGCCAGCTTTATCTGAAAGCTGACAGGTCTTTCTTTTATGATTCAGTGGTGTCTGTGCTGACCTGCTGTACACGCTGCCCATCAGTGTTTTAAATCTGTTCTGGTGTTATCCAGCCCCTGTTACACTGATCCACTCCCTTTTATGCTTTATAAAGCATCTACTGATATTTATGAGGTATGTGTTAGCAAATGTAAGAGTAAGTATTTTAAGGCTCATTAATATTTTAAGTACAGAAATACAACTTCTGTATTTGTGTGTGTGGCAGACGTCTTGTTTTATGAGAACTGTAAGAAAGTGATTTTGCTTATTGATTGACATTATCAGGCAGTCAGGCAGACACTCCAGCAGGTGGAATCACCTTTTTGTGTTGATGTCTGCCAGAAGTTAACAGCAAATGTGATGCCCTTTCTGCCAGTGAGAGCTAATGTGCACAGAGGTAATGGGTTTTAAAAATGCTGCAAACCTTAATGGTGTGAGATCAATATTCCTGCTGCTATGGGTAAAATGCTACTGCATATATTATTAAGACCTTCTTCAAAATTGAATTACTTGAAGCACTTTTGGACTGTTAGAGGATTCAGTATTTATCTTCACAATAAAATACTAATGGACTTATGTTTGGGGAAATAATATTAATATTTTTCCTCTTGCTTAGAAATACGGAAACTTATTTTTTTGAAAGTAGAGGTGAACACAGCGTTACCCCCACATCTATCAGTTTTCCTGCTACAGGGCAATGTTTGAGACTGGGGGAAAGTTCAATTAGCTGGTAGAGGAGCTAGACAATTTTCCAAGGATTACATATCTGCCTATGTGTATTTTTGTCTCCTGGAAAGGGAATGAGCAGGAGAGCCGTGGTTTGTTCTCCCAGCAGAATGTTCATAACCCCAGTGCCAAGGGGGCAGGTCCCCAGTGAGGCCTCAGGAGTGCTGCAGGCTTTGAGACCTCGGATATTTTCCAAGCCCCAGTGTTGGAATATTAATGTGTGTGTGTGACTCTGAGGTTATGTGTGTTAAGTGCAAAGCATACCATAGCTCCTCACAGTGAATCTTTTTTTTTGCATTTCTTATCTCAAGAACTTTCTCATGTGTTCTGCAGATTATCCTGTCAAGATTTAAACTGGGTCATAGTACCTGCTCTCATTTAACTATTTGTTTGGAATTGCTGTTCTGACAGATTCTGAGAGTTTTGCCTTCCTGATGGTTTCCCCAAGGCAGCCAGGGGAAGCCAGTCAAAATGAAAAAGGAGGAGGTTTTTGACTAGTTAGACAATCACTGGTAAAAAAAAGAGGGGTGGCTTAAATATTGCACCAAGAAATAAACAGAACTGGCTTTGACTCAGGTTGAACTGAGTTACCACTGAACCATGTTACAAATCTATAAATATTAATTGCAATGAAAAATCTGCTTCTTAGTGTTTGCTTGGTTTTGGTTTCCAGACCAGAGAAGGAGTTGCATTTGCAGTGAAAGGTTTCACTCAGTCCCCTGCTGGGTTTTCCCAGTTGCAGAAGGCAGTGTGCTGACCCACCCTGGCAGGAGATGCTGAGAGGAGCTGTGCCATGACTGCAGCTCTCTTGCCTGGTTTCTGCCCCGTGGCTTTGCCCTTCTCCCAGCACTGTGGGGCTTTTTCCCTGCGCCATGGGAGAGAGATCCAGTTCCAGCATGCTCAGCCTAACACATGGAAAATGAAATACTGTGGCATAAGAACACAGTCTACTTTCTACTCCTGGACAGATGGGCAAAATCATGATTCCCCAGAGCCTGAGCTGCGTGGCTCTGTGTTAGATCACTTGTCACAGTGAATGTATTCAGCGTTCCATAACATTGGCATAGTCTAACAGGAACAAGTATCAATGCACTCACTAATCCTCCCCAAACCTTTCAAAGGCTGCCTTTACTGCAGGGGCTTGTTCAAACACGGGAACAAATGTGACTTTGACGTGGACTGGTGGGAACAAAACAAAGCTTATGAAAAAATGAGGTATAAATATTGTCATAAGGTGAGAAGCACATGGAGTTCATCCTGCTCAAAGCCATGTTTGGCATAGCTCTACCAGATCTTCTGCCAGCTATTTTTCATTTTATGCTTCCCCCTTCAGTGCCAGTTGGAAAAATATAAAAACTCGTTTTCTCAAGAGGAAAGGAAATAAATTTTCCTATGTTTGTGTATATGCATGCACCCACATACATATGTGTGTGTATATACATATATATAAAAACCTGTATGCGTATCTGTATATGTTAAAAACTCTTTTTCCATGCAATAGGAAAAAGTTTTAGTAAAAATAGGAGACAAAACAAGGTAGGGGAAAAAACATATACAGACTTGGAGCAACTGAGGCATAGCATGCAAAATATGACCATGTCATTATTTTCTACTCTCCTGTTTGTCTGTCTGCATAAGGTTTGAAATAATTTCCTAATTTAAAGTATGATGTTTATAAGAGATAATTCATGGATAAATTAATTCCTGCAATATTCAGGCAGGAGAAGAGATGAGCCATGCTGGAAAATCATTAATTTAATCCAGCATCCCTGCTTGTCTTCTCTTTAAATATATGTGCTTGTAAATGGATTAAAAATGCAGTTAATATTGAACTATAATATGCACCTATGTTTTATTGCTAATAAGTTTAAATCATTGAGCTGCAGAAGGAAGTCACCCTTGTTCAATATTTCAGTGGGACATGTTTTATATTGATCTTTATTTAGTTTATTTTTTTTTTTATATCTATGACTTTTTCTGCCATGGAGCAGTAAGACTGCCACAATCCCAAACACTGTCAGCAGTTCTTTAGATGCAGAAACCTCTGTTCTCTGCTGGAGAATCAGAAGTTGTACAGAACATTCCTGCCTTGCATGAGGCACCCTCTTGCAGAGTCCCTGTCTCTATTAAGAGGTGAGGAACTGCAAATAAAGATGGGTTTTCAGAAAGCTCCACTCATCTGATGGGCATGTGAATATATTTGTAATTATAATGAGTCTAAATCTATGGCTTAAGCCTGAGAGGCAAATGGCAGAGTTTCTGATAAAGAGGAGTTAACAGTGACTGCAGGATATGAGATGCTGTGATGTAAATGGAAGAGTGTTACAGAATGCTGCATTTTCTGAATTAAGGAATATTTTGGGGTGTTGTTGACAGGTATATCCAATAGGGTTCATCTGGAGTTGCATCCAAGCAGGTTTAACAGCTGTGTCTGTGTTGATAACAAGCAAACCTGGATTATTACGGTGTAAAAAAATGTTGAAACTGTATCTTCCATCAACATTTTTAGGATGGCTTCTTTTCATATTTTGGGTGTAAAATACTTCAAGGTGATAATTCACTGTCCTCAATCAGGTCCTTGTAGCTAAGATGGGTAAACACAGTAAATCTGCTCACCTAAGGACCATTTTCACTGTCCTTTGAGCTGTATTTACCTCAAGCTGCAATATCAAAGGCTCTTCAGGGAGGTTGGGCTAAAAGCCCTGGACAGTGCAATGGACTCCTCAGTGTGGCTGTGCTGACACCAACTCTTATTATATGTGCACACCTGAACAGCCCTGAACTGCTTTTTATGGTCACTTAATTCAAATCTTACCCAAATATTTGTGCTCTCTGCTATCAGAGTCCTGTAGATAGGGACAGACCATTCTAGCCTTGAGCCCAGCACAGCAAGGAGCTGGAGCTGTTGCAGAGATCCCAGAGGAGGCTCCAGGATGAGCAGAGGGATGGAGCAGCTCTGCTGGCAGGAAAGGCTGCCACAGCTGCCATTGTTCACCTGCACAGGAGAAGCTTTGGGCTGAGCTCAGGGTGGCCTTGCAGGGCCTGAAGGAGCTGCAGCAAAGCTGGAGAGAGACAATTGCCAAGGGCTGCAGGGCCAGGAGGCAGGGAATGGCTGCCAGTGGCAGAGGGCAGGGCTGGATGGGATCTTGGGCAGGGATTGTTCCCTGGCAGGGTGGGCAGGGACAGCCCCACTGTCCCAGGCTGCTCCAAGCCCATTCAGCCTGGCCTTGGGCACTGCCAGGGATCCAGGGGCATTCCCAGCTGCTCTGGGCACCCTGTGCCAGGGCCTGCCCACCCTGTTCTTCAATGGTTTTGCAGTTTATCTATTTTTATTTATTTTTTTTTTTTTGTGAAGTTAAGTTTGCACTTAATAAGTATTTGACTGCATCTATTTTGTTGGAAGCTACATACCTTTTCCCCTTTTTTTAACATCTACACTTTAAACACATTTCAATATGAACATGTGAATAATAGAAAACATGATTTCTCATATTTAGTGGCACTTTATCTGCAGAAAAGTGCTTAGTTTTCTTTGAATTTCTAACCCTGCAACAAAAGCAAATGGTGCTTGCCTTTGTTACATGTCTGTTTAAGTTGTAAATTCCCAAATTCTGAAAATTGCTACCATTGCTTTTTTTGTTTTGTATAGATACAACTTTCCTTCTAGAAGTGCTTTTCTGTGGGTGAGCTGTAAAGGCATATTTGTGCTGAGGTCACTGGCTGATGATACACTTAGTTTTTCCATACACTTAGAGATACTTTGTGTATAGGTAAAACTTTCAGAAGGTGGGTTTAATTCTGGCAAATAGATGGGACCGAAATCTTTTCCTACAAAGGATGTGATTGCTTTCAGTTCACCCCCTGTGCTGATTCTAATGCAGCTCTGCAGAGCATGGTCCTGTCTCCTTGTGTTGTTTTGGAGGAGAATTTGTATTGAGTCAATCCTACATGAAGGACACTTTGAGTGTTTACAAAGCTATAACTACTCTGTTCCTGGGTGCTTCAGCACCAAAATATTTGAGAGAAAGAAGGATTTGTGTCAGCCATGTGAAGGCTGGGTTTTTTTTGTCCTCCTGTGTGTCTTTCCTTGCTCTAGGCACAGGGAGCTGGTGTGCAGGGAAGAATCTCCTTTATAACTTCAAGGTGATGGTTGTAAATCATGTGTTGTTCCTTATATTTAGGTTCAGTTGGCCTACAGGATAGAGGGGAAACATAGATTTGGTGAGTGTCCCTGTCTGTCCCTGGGTGCAGGAGGGGCAGAGCAGGCCCAGGCTCTGCTGCAGGCCCAGCAATGGCAGCAGAGCCACGGGCAGGGGCTGAGCCCAGGCCTTGCCCTGCACAGGAGGCAGAACTTGTGCCCTGGGCAGTGCCCAGCCCCGAGCAGATTGTGCAGAGAGGCTGTGCAGTCTCCTCCCTGGGGATATTGCAGAGCCACATGGACACACTGCTGTGCCCTGGGCTCTGGGATGGCCCTGCTGGAGCAGGGAGGTGGCACCAGAGGAGCCCCCGTGGGCCCCTCCAGCCTTTATCTCCTCCAGGGTTCTGTGAAGGAAGGTTCTCACGAGCCTGAGGCTATGGTGTTCTCATGTTTGCACTCAGTGTGGCTTATTTGCAATTGGGATCAAAACTGTGGAAAAATTCTGCCTTCATGCTTTGGATCTGGGTAAACTGAATTGGAAGGCTGGTGGCTCACAGAGTCTGAAGCTGTACCCTGTGCCAGAAGTTGCATTTAAGTTTAGCTTAAAGCATATTTGTTAGAATTGCTAAGTGGCTTTGTCAGAAGTGTTGCACTGCTCTGAACCAGTGGGATAACTGTGTTAACTTAAGAACAAAATGGATGGAAGTGTGTGTAAACAGGATGTACAGAACAACTGATTTCACCTTCACAAGTTATAAACAAGTTATAAATTTTGTAGAAGTTGACACAGAGAAATTCTGCTGTAACTTATTACTCTTGAGGCACCTCAGAAAGGTGCTCAGGATCTGATTATTCAAAAATTGCTTGTGCCAAAATAACATGTTTGGTTTAGTCTTTGAATTTTATATGCAATATCCAATAAAATGCAACGCCGATTTTGAAAATATACCTTATATTTACCTCAGAAATTGCATTAGAATGATCTTGATTTCAATTATATATATTGGACATGTATTTTATGTGTGTAATAGCATTATTTGGACTTTCCAAGGGGCATCATGACTTGTTACACTGGGGGATACAAAAATACAATGCTCAAGAAATTGCAAGGTCAGTGAAAGTGATTTTGGTAAATACAAAGCATTAATGAGGGTGTACTGTTGAACTCATAGTGAATTGTTTTAGTGAAATCTCTTATGATATGTGCCAAAATAAGATTTTCCTCTGCAGCAGGAGTTTGGAAACTTACATTTGAAAATGAATATTTGCTATTGAAAACTTTTATCCAGATGAATTGAATGGATAGAATTCATAGCAATATAATGCTGTTCAGGTTTTAATGAACTGAGAGCCTGATATTTAGAGGTTTTGTATACAGATTTCCTTTAAAGACTTCACCCTTGCAAAGAAATTTTAAGAGATTGATGGAACTTGGTTTATAAACTGGTAATTAAAGTGTGCATTAATGGGACAGAGGAATACTTTGAGTGTTACTACTCAACTGAGTTCACTGGAACTTGTACATAAGGTGCTTCTCCAGATACAGAGTTGAATTCTTGAGGCCCTGATGTACAGTTTTTATTTATATCTGTACCTGAAAAGTTATGTCAAAGAAATATAAACAGCTTGAACCTCCAGGCTGCTTCATCTCGGTCCCATCATTTCCTCCTGTTATAAAATCTGTCAGCTGGCATAAAAAGGCATCTTAAAGCCATCTTTTACTTTTATTTTAAGCAACAGTCATTGATACTAAGCAGCCAGGTAGGGGAATGGAGTGTTTCTGGAAATTAAGCTGTTTGCATACACAAAGCTTCTACACTGAATATTTTAAATGTGAGAAGAGGAAAAGGAAAACATAGGCAGAAAAGCATGTAAGGATATGATGGCAGGAGAATGAGTCAGCAAATGCATTTCTGGTTGCTCTAATTATGTAATGATAATGGCTGTTTAGAAACACAAGAACTTAATTGTTAGCTACAATTTTGCTTTGGTTTGGGGTTCTAGCAGCAGTTGGATAGAGGTTGATACTGGTTTCTGAGCTATTAATAGTAATAACCAGCTTTGTATTCCTTGGCTTTTATACAGACCCCATAGCCCTGAAAGTGCTGTGATTATCCCCATTTCACAAACACCAGTAAGAAATGTGAGTGGAGTGACAGATCAATGTCACTGAGGTGTTACCTGGAGCCTGAAATGGAGCTTTGGACTCCAAAGTCCTGTGTCTTTGCCTGTTGGGCTGTTCTGATGTCAGTGGTGTTTTCACCTAGGAAGAGTAGCAATGTTTGTTTTCAGGGTTTGGTTTCCATTATAGCTATCAGTAGATTCTTTATAAAACAGTTGCTCTCCTAACTACAGTGTGTTATAGGACCTCCCAAAATATGAAAGCTCCCAGTATGAAGCAATACAGACTATGGAATGTTGAAAACATTTTTTTAATCTGGTGTTATTCCTAATTCACTTGTGGATCATAGAAACCTCAGTGAGCTCAATCACCAGAGCAAGGGATTGTAGTTTGATGGACATGGTGTCAGGTGTATTACAAGGGAGAATGATAACTCAGGAAGACAAAAGTAGATCAAAATACTCAAAGATTAAGAAGACTGAACGTGAAGATCAAGAATGTCCAGAATGAAGACAGCATTTGTGTGCCTGAACTGAGAGGATCAAACTATGCATTGTTTTTGCATCCCTGAGAGTAAGGCAGAGCTTGGTCTGGGAGAAACCTTTCTATACAGTTCTTTTGTCCAGCTTGCCTCTTTGTTGTAGTTTGTTGTTTGCTTGGTTGGGTTTTTTTAAGCTGTTTCTCAATGCAAGATTTTGAGTTTGAGAGACACCGTGGTGGTGAGGTGTTTCCAAGCAAGGACAGGCTCTTCCCTTGGGTTGGAGATTGAGGACAGCCCTGGCAGATCTCACTGCTGAGCTCCTCAGAGAGGGAAAGGCTGCTGGAAGTTCTGTCTTTGGTAGGTCTGGTTAGCTGGGTATTGAGTTAAATGTTCTTATTGGGCATATCTCATAAAGATCTGCTGGTTTGTTTGGGTTTGGTTTTTTGAGATTTATTTAATTTCCATAGCAAGTGTGGATTTTCTAGTGGATTGCCAGGACTAGAGGAAAAAGATGTAGTATAAAATTGATTAAAAACAGTGGGGCTGATGCAAAGATCCTTGCACATATATCTGATTGCAGGCTAAATCTGGCATAGGAGTTGTGTCCAGGCTTGTCCTTTTATCATATTTCTTACTCAGTTAGTCCCTAAACTTTGGGGTTTTTTTCAAATACATAAGCAAGAAAAAAATACTCAGCAATTAAAAAAAAAGTTGTTGATTGGGTTTTCTTTTGTTTTTAAGTTGATATTTTTACAGAAATGTTATTAGTAGGGAAAAGAGACATGAGAATTTATGTATATGTCATATAAATAATTAATATAATTATGTTAATATAATTGAATAACACTTATGACTTTGGATTCAATGAGCAAACTCTTTTTTCAAAGAAGCATTACTATAAACCCCAGAGAACACATTTTGCTTTGCTAATTGAAAAGGTGGTGTTCTGCTTTAGGAACTACATACCTTCTGATATAAATTTTTTATTTTATTTTTAATGTTTTTTTAATGTTTTTGAGCAATATTTTGTCGTTCAATGCAAACACTGTCATCTGTTGCTCTGTAAATTTTCCAGGACACACTGGTGACCAGTTGCTGATAGATCTGCCCAGGAATTCCATCCCTGGATAGAGAGAACAACGTGCTGCAGCTGCTGTGAGCTACGTGTTGCTCTCCCTACAGCTGGGAACAACTGCATTTCTCAGCAAGCAGTGATTAGCATTTTGATCTTGACAAGCTCTTTCCTGTCTGAATACTAATGTTTGAATGATTGTCTCTGCCAAGCAAGGCATGAACAGCCATTGCATCTATAGCTTGTAGTTAGCTCCTGCTTGCTAGAAGCATTTGATCAAATATTTGCATACTTGATTACACCTAATACAGTCTTTAAAAAATCTCCTCTGATTTATAGTTGTAGGAAAAAAATGTAGGTTTGTATGTCTAAATATGCTAAATCGACTAATTCCAGGATGAAATGCTGGAAGAAATGCTGAAAGAGCATCCAGTGTCAGGTGTTGTGATCTAATATGTTGGTGGTTCATGCCAGTACTCCCAGCTACATGCAAATTAACAGTATTCAAGTGTAACCACAAAGCATTTATAGTCTACAGATTAGCATACCCTGAGAAAAATCCAATTATCCTTTGCTTGCTTCTTTGCCTTCATTATATTTTTGTTTCAGGGTACCTCTTGTATTAAAAATTCAGAATTATTTAGAGAACTAAAATCAGATTTATAAATAGCAAATGATAATACAAATCACCAGGCTGAAGTATGAGAGTGTTTTGTCTTTCTTTTCAGGAAAGGAAACATCTCACAAAGGAAGCCCAAATTCCAGGGAACAGGGGAACAGAAGTTAAGCTTTGCAATGTGTTTCTGCTTTGCTGCAAAACAGGCTTAAACAAAAACCAACTTATGCTCCTGGTCCCATTTTAGCAGTTGGAGAGAAGCCTCCTGTCCTTCAGTCAGGGACAAAAGAGCTGTAGAACTCTGTCTTGTGGAGAGCTAAAAATAACAGAGGGAGGTTTCACGTAGTTATAGAGAAGGTTTTGGGTGGAAGTGACCTCCTGGACCATGTGGATCTGGTCTGCCAGAGTGGTTCCTGGAAGGCTGCATGGGGAAATCTCCTCAACACCACTGTGTCATGTCTGGTTAGGGTGCCCCATGTATCCAGGTGGCCAATGACAGCCTCAAATGAACAGATTTGGTAGAAGGCTGGCAGGAGTTACAATTGTAGCTCACATCCAGTTTGCTGAAAAAAATAAGAGCTTGGGCTGGTAGAGCTTCAGCTTCTGGGCAGGGCTTGCAAGTTGCCATATGCTGATGGGCCAGGCTGCCTCTCAAGCCAATTTCCAGCTGGCCTGAAGGATTTGGGATTGTCCAAATACAGTGGAAACTGTTTGTTTAAACAGAGAAAAATGATACTACTTCATAGAAGTGTCTCTAGATTGCTGTAAGCCAAATGCAGCCTTCTGTCCAGGAACTTTGTTGTTTGTGATTTTCATCTGTATCTGAGTCAATAGGAAAGAAAAAATGTTTGGGAATTGCTTAATGGGGAATGATGTTAATAGCAGTCAAATGAAATGGATTAGTTTGCCAGTTGTTGAAGATAAGCCCCTGGGCAGCGCCCTGCAGCTTTATTAGATAAATAAAGGGAGATCTGATTGTGACAGGGCTCCCCAACTGTGAGACTGGGGGTGAGAAGGAGCTATGTCATGATAAAGAAACTTCTGAGGATGCTCAGTTATGGATACCTGTGAGGAATTTAAATTATTGATGGGAATATCCATCAGCAAAGAGGTCTTAGCCAGTACAGGTTACAGAGTGTGTTGATAGCTGGTGACAGAACATTGAGAGAGATGCTAGTGGGAACCACAGGGGGGACTGTGAGAGTACCTTGACATTTAAACAACAAAAGGTGGCGTGAAAATTGCATGAAGAACAAAAATATATATTTGTGTGGTTTAATAGAGGATATAAAGGAGATTAAAAGTACAACTGAAGGGTGTTTTTTGGGTCTCATGAAGAACAGGGATATTCATCTTTATATTTGCACATGCTTGAGCTTTTTCCTGAAGTGGGAAGACCTTTGCAAGGTCTCAGACAGCATTGATGCTACCTTGGGGGTACTCAGTAGAAATGTAGTGGAGCATGAATGCTCCTGGAGCCCTTGTGAAATGGAGCGTTCTCATGGCATTAGAATTGGGTATGGTGAAGAAATCTTTCATCAAAGTCAGGCTGAAGTAAATGAGGGAGAAGTACTTAGCAAGAAAATTCTGAATTAACAGGGTGTTAAATTGCTGCCAGAGACCCTTGTGACACAAGTGGCCAGGGAATGCATAATGTCCTTACAGGAAAAAGAAGTTCAGAAGGTATAAAATGGATGTAGCCAGAGCACCTTTGCTGCTGCTTGAACTGTGTGACAGCACTGTAGTTTGTGTTTAAGCTACATATACAAGTTTGTGTGTTCTTCCACATTCTTCCTCTTTGAGAAGATTCCATATCCACAATTTCATTTTAGAATGTATTTTTACAAAGAATCTTAGAATGGTTGGGCTGGAAGGGACTCGAAAGGTCAAATTATTCCAACTGCCCATCATGGGCAGGGACACCTTCCCCTGGACCAGGTTGCTCAGAGTTCTCTCCAGACACATTCCCCTAGAGATTATTGGACCCCCTTTTAAAAAAAACAACAAATAAATACCCCACATTGCTAAGTTATAAAACCAACCTCAAAAAACATCCCCTACCCCTTTTTCATTGCACATCACGCTCTCCCCAGGTGGTGAGGGTTATCTTGGGTAATAATTCTGTTTTTTCACTGACCCCCCCAATAAATTGCTGCTCTGTAGTGAACAAGATGGAAAAACCAGAATCTAAGCTGGTGGTTTTATACAGAAATGTAAGGGCCTTTAGTATGTTGACCTCCTGTTTAATTTCTGTGCCTTACTAGATAAATATACTTTACAAATATAAATGGTGTTAGTTAAGCTTCTCTTTGAGAGCAGTATAAAATACTGGGGTGGTAATTGATGATGAGATTACATCCTTGGGGAACAGGCGAGGGAGAGGTGGGGGGTGTACGACAGAATAAATGAGCTGAGAATCCAAAATCGTTGCCAAGAACGTAATTATAGAATGTTTGAGGTGGTTGTGTAGTGAGTCTTAGTGGTGAAATAAGTAGGGAGCTATTTTCTAGACAACTGAGCTGTTTGTGAAGAACCAGAACATGCTGAAATTCAGGAGGCAGTGGGAACCCTTGGGAATAACAAAGCACCAGGTGCTGTTAATGTCACCGTAGGAACTCCAAGAATTATCAGTTTGATTTTGTTAGCCTGGGGCAAAAAAAGCCAAGGAACAGTGAGTAATGGCCATAATGAATAGAAGATAAGATTTTGATTGCATAGAGAAGAGCTATTTATTTGCTAATACAGAAAGCAAGTGGCTGGAACTAACACAGGCCAAGTCCTGATGGAGTGACCGCTGAGTCACCGCTGGGCAGGGAGTCGCCACTCAGATGGAAAGGTGACAGCCTGTGCTGCTTGCTGGAGTGTGAGGATTCTTGATCTTTCCAAACTGCCACTTTCCAACTCATTTTTTGTCTCTTCACATCCGTGTTTTTCTCTTAACTACTGTCGACTTGAAAGTTTTTTGCTATTTGTTCCTAACTGCTGTAAAAATCTCCCAGCTCTTTATTTTATGTGGTTTTTTTGGGCTGGTTCAGCAGCAGTCTTGTGCTTCAAATCTAGCAAGGGTCATAGACCTGTGCTTTACAAAATTTGGCCATGTATTTGGGATAGTTAATCCTTATTAAAGTGGGTTATAGTCCATCCATCTGCAAAACAAACTCAATGATGCCTTTATTATTTGCCCCCCCTCCTCCCTGCCAAGGATTTTCAGAATAATAGAGGAGCTTTGAGAAGTTTTGATGAGACACAGTGATTGAATTAAGAAGTTCAACAGTAGGCTAAATATAAGTAATATTAATTTCTCAAATCTGTGAGAAATTTTGTACCGGTTCATCTAAGTAGCAGAGGATTAATAATTCATATAAATCATAAAGGTTCAGTAAATCATGCATCAAGTTAAGATCCTACTTGCTATTACATTTTCAGACATTATGAGTCAGCAGCTTTATAACTGTAACCATCAGAATTTCAAATGTTAAATGTATTTTTAACACTGCTTAGGACTGCATAAGAAATTATGGAAGGTCACCCTTTTGAAAAATTTACCTGTGCATGTGTAATTTGATATATGTAACATAATCTATTATGCACATCAGGTTTGTATTGTGCAATTTTATTACGTTAAGTGCAGCACAAGTTGTGTTTTATTTCACATTCCGCCAAAAAAATCACTGACTGAGAGTTGTATTTCCAAGGCAAAGATCTGCTTTTGAGGAATTTCAAACACAGAAATATCACTTTTATCAGATGTGTGCAAGGCCAGGCACAACTTTTCTCAGAGCTCTGCATCATCTTTAACTGAAAAAGAATTAAGCAGTGTGATCATGATTGTCATCTCAGCCATAAAGGTTAGGTATTAGAGGGAAGAAGTCAGCTTATAAAATCTGATTATTTTTTCCTCATCCATTTGCCTGTCAGTAATGATAATCAGAATATGTCTGTACACGTTAACATTAAGGTGTTTTTATTTACATATGCAGTAATATGTCTATAAAGACTTTTGAATTCTCTTCAAGGAAAAGGAAATTTGAACCAATAATCCTTTCTTAATAGAGAGGTTTGGTTTATCTGTTCACTAAAGATGTTAAACCCAAGGGCAGTTCATGAAATGCTGTCTTTACATACGATTATTTCAATCTTAAAGAATAATCTTAAAGTTATTTCATGTAAATTTTGACCTTTGTAATATTTGTGTATGATAGATTTAGGGTCAAAATCTATTTTGAATCATTGCTTCATAGAATCACAGAGTCACAAAACCAGTGAGGTTGGAAAAGCCCCTCAAGGCCACGGAGTCCCAGCTGTGTCCGATGCCCACCTTGTCCCCAGCCCAGAGCTCTGAGTGTCACCTCCAGCCTTTCCTGGGACACCTCCAGGGATGGGCACTGCAAAGCTCCCTGGGCAGCCCCTGCCAAGGCCTGAGCTCCCTTTCCATGGGCAAATTCCTGCTGCTGTCCAGCCTGAGCCTCCCCTGGCCCAGCCTGAGGCCGTTCCCTCTGCTCCTGTCCCTGTTCCCTGGCAGCAGAGCCCGACCCCCCCGGCTGTCCCCTCCTGCCAGGGACTTGTGCAGAGCCACAAGGGCCCCCTGAGCCTCCTTTTCTCCAGGCTGAGCCCCTTTCCAGCTCCCTCAGCCCCTCCTGGGGCTCCAGCCCCTTCCCAGCTCCGTTCCCTGCCCTGGACACGCTGCAGCCCCTCCAGGTCTCTCTGGCCACGGGGGCCCAGAGCTGGATGCAACACTCAGAATCACAGAATATTCTGCATTGGAAGGGACCCTCAAGGATCTTGAGGTGCCTCCCCAGTACCTGGCACAGGGGGATGAGGTCTTCCCTAGTCATGAAGTAACATGACCAAAGATGACCCAGAAAACTAATTTGATGACAGGAAGTAACTTGGATTAAGATGCTTGACCAAATTAAACACTTGGGTTTTGAAAAGAGGATAATAAAAACTCAAAATTTGAAGCTGCTATTGCAATGGCTTTGTCATGAATTCTTCCTCTAATGGATCTGTAACTAAAACTAAATGGAGACTGAGTGCTGTGCATAGAAGTTTCATTCACATTGTGCGAAAAGTTTCATAAGTGCTTCAAAACTGGGTACTGGCTCCAGAGCTGGGAAAGTTACCAGAATGAATAGTGTGTTGAAGTGAATGCTAGGAGGCCCATTTCTTCAGAGAGAAATTATTTGGGAATATTTATAGTGAACAAGTGAGCAGGTGAGAGTACAGTCATTAAAATGTATTTAGATATTGCACTTTTGAATGTGTGGTTTGACACAGGGCAGCACAGTCAATTTTCCCAGAAGCAAGGCAGAGAGAAGATGTCACATTTACTGTCGAAGAGCATCACAGTGCACTAAAATCCTTGTATGGCACTAAAAGCACCGCTCACATTGAGCCAGGTAAATGCTTCTGCTGGTGATGAAGAACAGTCAGTTATGCTATCTATAATAAAAACAAGTTAGTCTCTATAGGCAGAAATTGGCTTTATAAATCCATAGGAAGCAGCTCAGTGTTTCTCACGTTGTCAGGCAGTGTAAGGCTGGAAAAGGCAAACAGCAAAGCCCTCTGAACGAGGAAAGCTTTGTGGCCAGCAGTAAATGGCAACACAGGGACACAGGCAGCTGTTAAAAAGACGTGCTCTCAAACACTGAACTGCATTATTCATGTTGACACTAACTACCAATGACTGCTTCTCAGCTGAAGGTACCAAGGCACAGCCACACAGCTGAGCTGCTCTTCAGAGGAATTCAAGGGACAGCAAAGGAGTGATGGAGAAAATAATTAGGGGAACTAAATAGTTCTGCTACAGGAAAGTGACACAACTCGAGGTTTTTTTTTTCAAGTGCTCAGGTGATTTGGGGAGCACAAAAAGTGAAAAGTTCAGGCAGAAATGAAGACTTAAAGCCTTTTACTAGGTAATGTTAGCAGAAGGGGAAAAATGACCTTATGAGGAAGGAGTTGGGGAAATTTGGAGTGGTAGGGTGGGAATGAGGTTATAAAGATATTTACAGTATTAAACATAGCACAGAGCCATGAAGTAATGATAAGGTCAATAAATACCTGTGTACTTTACCTTTGTCCCTAGCAGGTTCTGTTGTATGAATTAGACAACAGGGAGAATCCAGATACATTTTTATTTTAGTCACAAACTGAGCATTAATGAGTGTCATGAGAGGAATCCCCCTCCTAATTATAGCTTAGTGTGTTTGACTTCTGAGAAGAATCTCAACATTTTCATTAACTCAGGTATATCCCAGCTGCCTGTGAGTAACAGACATTCACCATAACCAAATATTCACCGAGGATAGTGTTGACTTGTGGCATTTGCCAGTCGTTTTTCAGTCTGGTTAAAGCTTAGGGATTGATTTATGATTAAATTTTTAATCAACACAAATATTATACATATAATCAAAGAATGGAAGGTTTCCTGTAGCTCCTGTGCATGCACTGTGGTGATTCCTTTCACAATGTGCACACATGAACCTTTTTTATTGGAATAATGTGACATTACAAACTGACTTGTGCTGGGAACTGGGGATGGACTGCTTGGGACCAGAGCTAAGAGCCTCTCCATAAGCAGACAAAAGTCATGTGGAGTTTATTTAACTTTATTTCAAAACACTGATAATCTTTCATCTTCTAGTTTTCATGTTGCTAGGTTTAGATATGTGGTCGTTTTTTTGTTTTGTTTTGGATTTTTTTAGGTGTTGTAGCTAAATAAATGACTGAGCCCAGGGGATGGTGATGCTTTTAATAAGTATAAACAGCATTACTTAGGTAGGAGGTTTATTTTATAAAAATCATTCATACTTTCAGTACTGACTTGCTCTATAAGATATGTATTAGAACAGGTAAGAAGATCTATTCTCCTTCTGCTTGTACTTTTTCTTGTCTAAGGTGAAAGCAGAGTGCAAACTGGAACCTTAGTGAGTGTTTAACCATAGTAACTAATTAATACAATAACTTATGTGACTTGAATTATTTTGTGTGCAGAGATTCCAGTTGATTCCACTTAAACTGGCAGATTCTGCATTTTGATCTTATTTTCTTCCATGCTTAATCCTTAAAACCTTATACTGTGATGGTTTAAGTTGTTTATCAAAGCAAATATCTCTGGAGAAGAAGAGTTATGCAAAGATGAGCTGTCTTGATCTACAAATTTTAACTATCCCACTTGATGAGTGGGAAGCATGTGAGAAAGTAGGAAGGGCCCACTGTAGACCAGAGGACAAGGTGTCACTCTGCTTTTATAAATAAATTAGAATTATTCAGTTAAAGAAGTTGTCTACTTACAAATATAGTAGTGTGAGTACTTCCCAGTAGTGTGTTCCAGCTTCTTGAAGGCCTTTAGTGGGAATTCCCTCAAACAGGTCCCAGAAAAACAAAATTGTTCCTGTGAACTACAGCAGCAGTTTTCTCCAGCATTCTGGAGCTGAGTGAATTCTAAACTGACAAATAAGAGTTTCCAGGGAATCTCTGTTCGTGCTCACATGAAGCAGCTCACTTGTGATGATGAGTAGTGTGCACGTGAAAAATTGTTTTGTTTGTATGGGTGGAAACTCATCACCTCCATCAAAATTTACAGATTCTACAAACCAAACAGACTCATCTAGTCTGGAAAATTTCCAGTAGTCAATGGTAACCAAACCATATAACGCTATTATGGTAAATAGGAAAATGGTAATATAGTGAGATGTTGATAAACTCCCTGTTCAGAGAGTATGGAATCAAAGGGTAGGGCAGCAAAGTGGAAATATTTACTTTGTGTCTCACTGCTGTCATTGCAAAATGCTGAAGTTCTCCTCTTATTGATATCAAGCAATTTTACAAAGAAATGAGATATTAAGAATGGGGAAATTTATTCTCAGGTAAAAAACCTGAGATAAACTGGAGATACTTTTTAATCGGGAAGAGGGGAAGAGAAGAGCAAAGCCTTCCATTGGGTTTGTAAATGGAATTTTCTGGACAAAGCAGAAGCTGGTATTGACTCTTTTCATGTTGACGATGTTTGAGTGAAATTTCTGCTGTTTTCAGGTCTGATTTTTGGAATGACCCAGTTTGTTCTGTTTTGCCTGAAGGAACTGCTCTCTCAGACACTTTGTCTGTCTTACATCAATCTCCATGATGAAACTAGAGGCAAAGATAACCTGGATCACAGCACTGAGAGGGTCTGATGCCACAGATGTCTTTCATCATCATTGAATAGATGATAAGGACACAGGAGGAGAGATTTTCAGTTTATATATGGCCACAGATGACCAAAGTAGTTCAAAACTATCTAATATATGTGGCACTCCTTAAGCATCTAGAAGGTTCTGTATGTGCTACCAATTAATTTCTCATTTATTTTTTCTCTTTGAAGATTTCAGAAGTCTCCAAAGGAACATGTACTAGATTTGTCACTTAAACTCTAACAACACTGGAAAATATAGCTTGGATTTTTTACAAAGTCTTGGAAAGTGTCTGTGAAGGCTGAAATCCAAAACTGGCAGCCAGTTTCTGCTTCTGTCTGTTACTTCTATCGTGGCTGACTGAGAGATGCCCAGGAAGCCAAAGATCTTTTCCTTCTCTTAGAATTCTTTCTTTCACCAGCTTATTTAAAAATGTTTTAACTATAGATTGATTTGCAAACTCAGGGTGCTCAGAGCTGGAAGCATTCTGTTAATTTTAGCACTGATTTAGTTTTATTTGGTATTCAGCTGTATGTAAAAGTAGGCTGGGCACGACAACACTTAAATAATTAGATATTATAGAGGCTTCCATACATTTTACTTTTACAGGAAAATAATGTGTTGGTTGCCTTTATATTTAAAAATTTCTAAGTTGATTGCAAGAGAAACCTTCATATAATATTGAAACTGGATGATCTTTAAGGTCTCTTCCAGCCCAAGTCATTCCATGATGTATGGATGAACATTGTGAGGGCACATTTAAGCAGATTATATGTTCCCTACTCTGAATGGATGTCCAGCTTTTTAAAGCTCCTTATTAAACTGTTAAAACATACATTACATACAAGTGGAACAGATTATGTAGAATTCTATTGTTGTTAAAACAGTGGTGGATTAATCACATAGGAACTCAATTATATCTTGTAATTCATAGATTTCTGCCTTGTATCATCAGTTCATGAATATTTGATATGCCAAGCATGCTTCATTGAAATAACTAATTGCAAATGCTGTGATTTATTGAACAGACTTTACTGGAGTTTTAATAGAAATATCCATTCCAAAGTAATTTGAACACAGATTGTGTGTTTGCTTTTTAGAAATTCCATCCACTATAATAAATTTGCTGCTTTAATTGCATATTAACCTTTGAGAAATCATACCTCTGGGAAAGCCTCCTACTGGAATATACACTTGCTGAATTTGGTGGTGACACACTTGCAGGCAACTGCTGTGGCACAAAAGCATAATTTGCTCTTCTGATGATGCTGGATCCAGGCTTTTTAGTCTGTAGGCATTTTTATAAGGTCTCAACTTCTAACAAAGTTTCTCCTAGGCTGAGTTATGTGATAATATTTATCTTCTGTTTATGAGCAGGGGGAAAAAGTCTGTAACCTGGCACCTGGAACCTAAAGAGTTTAATGGATTTTATTTTCTGGGAGCTCTCTTTTTTTTTTTTTTTCTGGCTTCATTAAGATTTTCAGATAAAACCTCTATTTCAAATGGGCAAAAAAAGAATGTTGCATTTGAAATTAAGAGCACATGAACATTCTGAGCCTTGCACGTGGGAAACAAGGAAACTCTGGAGTCTTGCCCAACATGCAGGACTCTGGTACCTGGTTTTTGTAACAAGGTCAAAGAAAAGCACCAGCAGCAGGAACTGGAAAAGAGTTTCTTTGTAAAGACCAGGGGGCCTAGAACTGACTTTGGAGAGATCTCCCATCTCTTTGCCTCTACCAAAGGTGGTGTCTGTGGAAATTTGATGCTGTGTTTATGCCCTTGAAGGTCTGCAAGGTCTCTGACTCCTGGAACCCTATGGAACTCAGGATTTAGGTTGCTGCAAGACAGTTTCATTAAGTCTGGACATGGTGTTTGAGGAAAGTCCTCTTTTATCTAGCTGTACAGAGAGATGCTCAAATGCTGCTTTTTATGAAATTTAATGGTGAAACTGCTGTTAGTTGTATAATCACACAGATTTTGCTTATTATAAAATTTACCATCACTTTGAGTAGACTGAAGTATTTTAATTCTTCCTCCACCCAATTGAATTGAGATAGTGCTGGTGTGACCTGTGCAACACTCTGATTTGGGCTGCTAAAGGGTGACTCTCCCAAGAGCAGACTTTGCTATAGCAAAAAAAAAAGAGATCAAAAAAAGAGAGAGTTCAATTCATAAGGTTGGGTTTTTTCCCAAGCTTTTACTGCAATTCCTAACAATGTACAATGATTTTTGAGGGAGTTGTCCAATTTTCTGGCTGTGTTAAGGTGTGCACTGATTAATTTTATAAGATTTAAAATGTTTTTTTAACTTGCTGCTGAAAGTTCATGGTTTTATGGTTTTACTCTGCCATTCTCATCTTCCTTTTTTTTTTTTTTTATAAATATCAGGACAAAACTGACAATGTGTTTACTGAACTAATTAGCCAAGGAGATGTGGACAAGGGATGCTGTCATTAATGTATTTTACCCCTTCATTCTTCCTTTCTGATGAATGACAGGCACTTGGTGGGGCCCAGAGACAAGACATGAAAGATGCAAAGGACATGTGGGTGTGAATGGTTGATTCTCTACACTTCCTGTAAGTAAAATTAAAAATAATAGTAATAGTTTTAAAAAAGGGAATGAAAGATTATTCAAAGCCACATGAAAATCACTCTAAAATAACATAAGAAAGGCAAAAAAAAATCAAAATATTAACCATATATCTTTATTGATACAATACTTCGTGAGGATACAAGTTGGGAGACAGATAAAATCAAGGTGAACCATTGCCATTTATCCTACCCATAAATGGAGAGCATTTTGAGAAGGCAGAGAGGTGGAGGAGAGTCAGATGAAAAGGAGTTGTTAAAACTGAAAACTCCAGCCTGAGCTTCTCAAATTTTCTGAAATTTAATTTATGTACCAGAACATAATATCTTTCACAATTTTTTTTTTGGTTCTAACCCCAGCCCCCTCTCAGTGTAAAAACTGGGTTAACATGTCAGAAACAAAAGTAACACTGACTAAAGAGTCTTCAAGCCTGTCATTCTACTGTTATTAAATATATTTAATGAAGAGTAATTATAAAGAAACTTCATTTGATTGTTGGTTGAACATCTGACTATTGTGGTAGAATACATAAATATAAATCTACTTGGCATGTAATTAATTCAAACTAGAAAGGCAGTAGGTACATGACCACATTTCTATTGTTACATTAGATTCCTGAGGATAATTAATTTAACCATTTAATTAGCACTTAACTACATATCTAAAACTATGAGCTACTGAACTTGCTAATTGATTTGTTGCAAATATTTGTTAAATAATGATTAAATATCTAAAGGCTTTTGATCAGTTTTTAAGTTCAAATGTTGAGCAAGTTTAGTGTTGTGTAATATCATATAACTCTAGGTTACTCAAGTGCAATGAAAGAATACTGTTAGCTGTTAAAATTTAGATCAGATGTCTGAAAATTTATCTTTTGTTTTCAAAGTTTTCTGAAAACTGATGTCCTGCATAAGCTTGAAGTGAAACAGTTGTGGTCTAAAGGGGATGGCAAGAGGAGGGAGGCCATGGTTGAACCATTGTTTTTACAGTAAAAAAGGGGTCTCCTGTGATATTGTTTTATTGTTCCTAGGACAGACATTCAACAAGTACACAAATATTGGCAGTTCAAAACTCAAGATTTGGATTGTTTCTGTCAGAAACAAATGAACTGTGTGTGCCCTGTCCCCTGGGAAAGGTAATTGTTGTTGGTGTGAGGTGCTTTGTGCCTTCTCTGGAATGTTTTCCTGACAGCTCTAGCCTGCTGAGGTTTGTGCTGGAGCTGCATTGCCTGCTCTGTGCTCCTCTGGGGAGGAGGAGAGATCCTTCACATGTCTGATCACCAAACTTTGGGCTCTCCTGAGGTGAATGGCTCATAACCTTTGTTTTCTCGACTATTCCATCAGTGTTATTCAAAGTGGGATTGAATTGTTGAGCCTCAGAGGTCAATTTTGCTGGGATGTGATAGAGCCTGACACACCTGGCAAGGCTTGGAAACCTAATTTGAAGGCTGAGCTGAGAATTAGTCAGAGGGAAGGCTTAAACCTGAAATGTTTTGTTTCAAAGATGAACTAAACCCACTCATTCTTCTTCATAACTTGTTGCAAACGTTATATTCCATGATTCATTATATCCAGCAAGAAATCCAATTTATAGATCCTATATTGACTTCTGCAGCAGTCAAGAAGCTCAATTATTTAGCTAATTGAAACATCTCTGTTTTGCCATCCTGTGATAGTGTCAGAATAGTAAAGTTCATTAAAGCAACAAAGCAAACCTTTTGAAAAGGGAATATAATAATAAATGAAAAAGATCTGGCAGACTGTGTGTGATTAGGTTTAAAGGCCAGATTCTTTTGATGATAATTTTTTTCTTTAAGCACTATATTGTGTTTTCCCTCTTTGCCCTTTCCCACTATTTTACTTGATGGCTGGCAATAGCACCTTTCTTACATGCTTCTGCAGCTTCATGGGTATTAACTTCCTAGTCTGAAAATCTTCAAATCTTTTTGTTTGCACTTATCTGAAAAGTAGAATGTGTGGCTCCAGTGTGAGGTGTCCCCATCAAGGTTTTTAGCTTACTGTCAACTGCTTGAAGAAATGCTGGGCAAATTTAAAGCGAAACAGTAATGTGGTAAAGGAGGCAAAATTAATTTTTCAGTAGAAAATTGTACAAAATGACCAGCTGAGCAGCAGAGCACAGGTGATGAGTATCTGTTGGTACTCCTGCATTAAATCTGTTGCTTAAAGGCTTTTTTGAGAAGCTTCTGTTGTACAGATCACTGGAGAGCCTGGTCAGAAGAACTCCATCACTGTTTTCCAGAGCAGGACTCTATTCCAGAGCTTCAGTGCCAGTTGTAAATGAATGTTAGCAGAGATTCAAGGCATCATGTCCCAAGAAATTTTTGTTTTTTCTAACATGTGCAGGAGCTTTGTGTTTTGGCTTTAGTTGTTGCAGACTTTTTTTAGATGAGCCTGGTAATGAAACACTTCTGAAATTTGAGAGATTTCTTTGCCTAGAGTAGGATATCGGTGTGTGAAATGCCTTTATTTTTATTTACTGCCTCAGGCAGTGAAGTAGAACTGCAGCTCTATGTTTTTTCCCTGATGGTTTGCATGCCACATCCTGGAAAATCTCTCTTAAGAGAGAGAAGTGGGAAGAGAGATTTGGCATCCTAGAACACTTTCTTTCCTTTTGCTGGTATTTAAGGAAATTCAGGTGGCACAGTGATATGTGCTGGGCCCTGGTGTCACAGCAAAATCTCAGCTGTGATGTTACATATTTGTTCTGTGTTCTGATGGGGGTTTTCTTATCCTGTAGATGTTGTTGGTTTGCCCTTAGGTGCACCAGAAAATTGGACTCCCCCCTCCTAAAGAACCACCTTCTTGCAGGACTAAGCAGTGCAAAGTGTGCATTGCCAGTGGCTCCTTGCACTGCGTGTGATTTTATTTCTAGTGGTAGAAAAAATCAGAACATCAAAAGCTTTTTGTGTGTGTGTATACAGTAATTTTGCTTTTGTTTTCTTAATTTTAGAGAAACACAGAATCATGGAATGGCCAGGGTTGGGAGAGATTTTAAATTCCAAGTCCCTGCCATGGGCAGGGACACCTTCCATGAGAGGAGGTTGCTCCACACCCCATCCAACCTGGAAATGAAAATCTATTTACTTTAATGGAAAGACTGAGAGTATTTTACAGCTGTAAGTACCGGTGCTCCAACCTTCTACTTGTGGGATTCCAGGCTGTTATAAAATTTCTGCTAAAGACTGAGTTTTGTTTGGTGCAGTGATATCGTATTTCTTCCTTTCTGATCTTATTTATATATTATAAATATGTATGTATATAAAATAAAAATTATTTATATAATATTTATATATATAATAAAATGAAGTTATGCTTAACTACTTTCAGTGAAAGGGAATATGAACTTTTTTTTGTAAGTTAGGAATACTGAGGATTTTAATTTTTATGTGGAAACTGAAGTCTCAGTATCCAAAATCACTACTGTGTTCCATAGACTTCAGTAGAGAGCTAATTTATGTTCTCATCCTTACATGTCTTTAATCACTGAGAATACAAATTTTCCTTTATATTTTTTTAGTCTTACTTTTGTCCTTTCTCAAGGGTTGAAATTATTTTAACCTTCCCAATTTTTTATCTTATTCAGCCCCTCCTTTACACCCCTCCTCTCTTTTCTGTTAGCTGTGTTCCGTGTTGGCCACTTCCTGAACTACTGTGATGCTCCTGTCTTCTTCCTGCTGTGTGAACTCTTCATACACTGAAACAGAGAGGCAATGATGGGCTAGAAGTCATTAATAATATTCAGTGTTTTCCAGATGAGAGCTGATGAAATTGCATCAGTGAAAGTTGCAGAAGAAGAGAATGGTTGCTGTTTGGTGTGATGCCACTGCTGATGAAAAAATGAGGATTACATTGTACACAATTCTTGAAATCTGCAAAGCAGAGAGGAGTGATGCTCTCTGTAAATACCAGGCACACACTTAGGGCTGGATTTAGTGAAAGTCAGAGAATACCTTTCATGTGTACATACAAATGTAGATGCCAATTCTCACACAGAAGGCTGTAACCTAATCTGGCACTCCAAAAATAGTAAGCTTTTGTAAAAGTGCTGTACTTTATATTTAGTTCTGCATGCTGGGCTGTGATTTTGTGAAAAAATTAGCCAGGTCTGAAAGTAATTTGGCAATCCTCTGTGAATTCTACCTCTAGAACATGCAGGAGTTGGGATCCTTGGGTCAGTCTAATTCCACGTACATAACATATGCATTCCTGCCTTGGATATCTGATCCTAACATCAGCTCCAGAGCTTCCTGAACATGGCTGATTCTTTTTTCTTAATTCAGTTTCTAGTTATCATATTTACAAATTTGTTGCTTCTTTGTGTTTTTTGGTTTGTTTTTTTTTTTTCAGTGAGCCTGAAAAATGCAGGGGTTAACATTGTCTAAAAATCTCTTTCTAGATGGAACCAATGAGGATTCTGACTAACAGGTTTTTGTTCTTAATTCAGTGCCATGTAAATTCAAGGTAACCAGGGAAACCAAGAGCTTGCTATCCTTATATACTTTGCAGAGTGCTTTCTGGAAATAGTGTTCTCCAATCTGTCATGATCAGTATTCTTTGAGAACACAATAAATGAAAATAACACAGGTAAGAAGCAAGAAGACAGAACCATCTTATTGTGCAAGTAATCATGCAGTGCTCAAAACTTATAATTTCGTTACAGATTTACTGGAGGCGCTGGAAAATTACTAGATTGAAAAAAAAGCCCTGCTGAATGCAAGGTAAGATAGGGTGTGTCACAAATTCAGCCTTGGTGCTGGGGGGGATGCAAATAAAAATGCTCTTCATTGGGAATCAGCTTTATCCTTGAATTTAGGCACAGTAACAAACATTTACTCTTTTTCTGTGGGTTTCCTCACACATGTTGATGCAGACTTAGCACATGGGAGCCAAGAGGGGCAGATGCTTCACTTTTTTCACACATGGAGTTGTAGAGCAGATCCTCTTTCCTTTCCCTCCTAAACTTAGTGTGGCAGAAACTAGGGACAAGTTTGGCCTTGCTGAGGAGGGCATGGTGGATAATAAATACCCAAAGCAAGGTCCCTGTACAGCATGGTGCTGCTGATTTTACATCTCTGTGATGCTTTGTGGTCCCTGGGTGAGTAGAAGTGTGTTCTCAATGCAGGCAGATTTGTGCATATAATAAAGTGTAAGCATTTGCTGTATCAGAAACATAAACTGCACTCATGCTTAGACATTGGTCTGAGTTCAGATTCTACCTAATCAGTAATGCCAAACCAATAGTAACTATGATTTTGATTTTTTTTTTTGAGGGTGTGGTGTGTGTTTAACAAATAAAAGAAGAAATCTTTACCTACTTTTAAAAACAAGCTTTTTGTTTAATATATTATTCCTGGAGAGCCAGAGGGCTTTTTTTGTGGTGTGCTTCAGGATGGCCTTCACCATGTAGGTAGTGTTGCTTCCAGAACAGTGGCAAACTCAATTCTGGGATCTGACATTTAGATTTCCATCTCTCTGCTGTTAACAGATATGTGCTGTACTGTCTCTAAAATTAATTGTGAATCCTATGAAGAAATGTAGAAAATGTTTCAAAACAAATTAAAAATTAATGACAAACCAAGTCAGATTTTTCATTTGTGGCTTGTATCCTTTCACCTCCAGAAAACTAGAAGCCATCAGAGAAATCAAGCATTAGATTGTAATTTGGAGTGACTTATTGAAAGAAAATAATCACTAAAAAGCTCTAATGATATTTTCTGACAGCTCCCTAACTCCTACATGTTGCTAGTAAGAGCTGCCTCGAGCTAGCTAAGAGCCCTGGCTCTCACCTAAGTCAAAGAACTGCATGGCCTGTGATCATGTAGAAGAAATGATACCTTTAAAAACACAGCTGGAGATGGTTTTTGGTTGTTTTCTTGGTTTATTTTTTGTTCTTGCAGCATGTGGTAGAATCACAGCTGCTGGTTCTGCCACTCATATTCTGTTGCATCCATTGCCCAACAGCAATATAGAATAAGTAGGCAAAAATATAAGTCTTTCTCATATTGTATTTGCAAAGAAAATCCAATACAAGCCAGTGATTCAGTTCATTGTTTGTGTCTGTTATGTGCCAATCAATGTCTTGGGCACACCAAAATGAGGGGTTTATTCTTTCACCTTAAATTGCCTTCACCTGTTAAAAAAATAAGGGGTTAAAAAGGGTCTGTGGAGTTAATTTCCCATGTGGAATTTGCTGTAAATTATGACAGCAGTAAGTAGGAAACATGTTTTTTTATTAATCTAATATTAATGAAAGGCCACCTACTCTCAGAGTCTTGCTACCTTTGTTCATGTTTAATAGATGTGTTTGCACTATTTGAAGTCTTCATTTGCATCTGAAGATGCAAAGGGGGGGCACCCTTCAGTAGTGTGTAATGATCTTTTCTTTGGACCAACAAAACAAGGACCAAAGAAGGAATATGAGAACTGAAATCACACCTGTCTTGTCAGAAAGATACAAGCTGCTTAATTAACTGCTGAAAACATTCCTGTTTTCTGTGGCTCATGTAAATTCCAGTCAGACCTGCTGAGCTGGGCAGGACAAGATATAACCCAAGTTACAGTGCACAACCACACTTAAAAGTGAACTCCAAACTGTACCCAGAGTGGAAATAGTCTGAGATGTGGCTGCATATCTGAATCTATTTTATTACCTGTATTTAGGATTGGACAACAGAGCTGGGAAGGGTCTGGAGCCCCAGGAGGGGCTGAGGGAGCTGGAAAGGGGCTCAGCCTGGAGAAAAGGAGGCTCAGGGGGCCCTTGTGGCTCTGCACAAGTCCCTGGCAGGAGGGGACAGCCGGGGGGGTCGGGCTCTGCTGCCAGGGAACAGGGACAGGAGCAGAGGGAACGGCCTCAGGCTGGGCCAGGGGAGGCTCAGGCTGGACAGCAGCAGGAATTTGCCCATGGAAAGGGAGCTCAGGCCTTGGCAGGGGCTGCCCAGGGAGCTTTGCAGTGCCCATCCCTGGAGGTGTCCCAGGAAGGGCTGGAGGTGGCACTCAGAGCTCTGGGCTGGGGACAAGGTGGGCATCGGGCACAGCTGGGACTCCGTGGCCTTGGAGGGCTTTTCCAACATTATTGTTTCTCTGGCATGAGGTACATTTTACATATGGAACAGACAAAACAACAATATGTACTAGATAGTAGATGGGTAGAATAATCACCTTATTAGCCCTGTTCCATAGGAGCATTGATTGCTTTTTCACCCCATATCTACCTGAAACAATTACAAAGCAGCTCAGAAATCTATTTGGGCATTTTTAAAGCACAAGAAATGAAAAAAAAAACACAGCTTCTTGAAATCTTTTCCCACCCAGTTTATGTGATTCTGCTGTTGTGGCTGACATCCACACAGAACTCTGCTGCTGTTAGGGTAATTAGAGCATTTAGGTTTATTAGTGCATTACCTAAAGTCCAATTAACATCTTGTAGCATATGAAGGCTATTTTAGCTGCTAGGAACTTCTTCTTGATTCATTTTTTAATAATTTTCTTGTGCTGTGTCTCTGCAGGTGCTCTAAGTGACCTGTTGGTAAGAAGTGGGTGCATTAATGAGCAGTGGGCTTACACTTGTCACATGGGACTTGGAACAAGGGGAACAGAAATGTGACAGTCTCTATCCCACTGGATGCTGCAGTTGGAGCAGCAGGCTGATATTCCTTTTGGGAAGGAGTTCTGTGTTTATTTCAAAGCTGCAGGCAGAAATGACGTATTTTCTTTACAGTTACTCACCCCACCCTAAGTGGTATCTTCATTTTTAAAGCCTTGATAAAAGAAAAAATCTTGACCTTTTAAAGGAGACTTCTTAGTCAGCTTAGTAAATTTATTTTCACAGTTTGGTGCATCAGAAATAAGTGATGGCAATATTCTTTGCAATAACAAACAAAATGTGAGCTTTGCAACAGTTGCCCATGTTTTTCCAAGGTACATTGCCTTGACACAAACCAGCCTCCACTCGCACTTGTCACACAGGAAAATGCCACATCCTTGCTGTATTTTACTCCCCAAGTTGTACTTCCCATTTTATTACATGTAATGTTCTGGCATTTCAATCTATATTTTAAATAAGGGGAAGTAATAAAAATACCCATGTCAAATATTAAATCTTTCTTACGTAAATTTCTGCTGAAGTATTAATTTTTTAGGTAGGTTTGGCGCTTCTTGTACTTGTTTGCTATTGGATTTTGAGAATTAATAATGCTAATTTTGAGGTAAGACATCATGCATTTTGTAAGAAACCTTGACTAAATGATAACACACTCTAAAAGAAATATAATGCTAAACACAAGCCTATAATTTGTTTAATAAATCACATTTGTAGCAATTTTACAAATCATCATTGCTGTAGAGAAGAAATCAGCTATGCCCTTTTTAGATGGCATGTTAAAATGTGTCTATTTTTTAAGCCAAACCACCACATTTTTTGCATTCCATCCCTTCAGATTCCCATTCCTGGGACAAGCTGGAGTGTAAAGAACACCATCTTACAGGTTTGATGGAGAAAAAAACCCCTGCAGTGCCCTAAAGAAAAGCTCCCTGATGGGTGGCCTAGCTTTTCCTTTCTGGAGAGGGTTTTCCAGTGCTGTGGAGAGGTTGGGAATGGTGCTCCAAGGAAACAAGGGCACATTTTCAGACTGACACTGGTGACACTAAAGCTTTGGGGCCAGTAGAGATCTCAGCAAAGGCTTTTGGAGGAACATTGTGTGAGTGTTCACCTTCCTGCAGGGAATGCAGAGGGAATTTAAGAAATATATTATGCAAAACAGCAACTGCAGAGATTATTAAATAATGCTGGTAGAATGGAATTTAACTGCATGTCAGAAAACCTGGAACAAAGGAACTTTTAGCTGTTTCCTGTGCAATATTCTACACTCAGCCTGCATTGCCAGGTCTCTGCAAGTCAAGAAAAGCCCCTTGTACGTCACAGACTGTTTGATGGGATTTGTTTGATAAGACAAAATTTTATGTTGCTCCCCTCATCATAAACAGGAGGGTTGAAGCACAGAGGTATAAAACAAATCCTGTTGGGTGGAATCACAGGTCTTACCATTCCATATATCCTTGTGGTATGAGGAAGAAAGAAAATAAAAAGAAAAAAATGGTTCTAAAGCATGTAAAGGTAAAATAAGAACAACTTGAAGTAGAAAACTGATTGCAGAGGTGGGTTGTGTTTCTATGTACTGAGAATTAAAGCATAGAGGAAGTGAGAGAGGAGGTGCTGCATTGTCCCCTGGGACTGAAGGAGACCCTGGGAGCTGTAATGAGGCACCAGAGCTCTGATAGCAGGTGATAAACTGTAAAGTGGAATATTAACTTCCTGGGATTTGAATAGAATCAGACTGAGTGAATAATGAGGCATTTCGGTAACAAGCGAGTGGTTTGAGCCAAGCCCTGAGAGTTCCAATAAAACATCCAGTTAAATTTGATCTCTCTGCTTAAAAGAGGGGGAGTAGGGGTGGGGGAAGGAAAAAGAAAACTCTACAGAAACCTCCAAACACCAGACAGGCAAAACAGCCAAGTTCTTTCTGTAGGCAAAGGAAAACAACCATTTTCATAGGATTCTCTACCTGTACCATCCTGCCTTGGAGAACTATAAAGCTGCAGCTGGATCTTATTTTTTTTTCTTTATGCGGCAGCTAAATATACTCAAAGTCACTTGAAAAATGAAGCAACAACTTTCTGTAGCTGTTAGTTGTGCATTCCATGAAGATATCCTCAGCTTTGCCCTTTTTAGCTGGGTAATTTGCACTGGGTTAAACTCTCCTGTGGATTCCCCTGCTCTGTGGTTTGTCACAGCAGACCACTCTGCTTCCTTTGGAGCCATTTCCCCATCCTAATTAAATTTGTGGTTAAGCTTATTCAGCTGTTATTTGCTTCATAGAATCAAACGTTTGAGAGTTTGGTGTCTGCTCATGAGAGCACTAAAAGTAACTGCTTTAATTAAACAAAAAAAATGAAGTTTATTCTGTGGTTTGAAGTGCAAACATTATTACCAACTTCACCAGTCGCTACTTATTTTAATAGAGAGGTGTAGCTGCTACAGTAAATGCTTAACTCTAAATTTATACACTTTTATAAAGTAATATATAATAATATATACACTTTTATAAAGGAGACCTGTTCAGTGGGAGTTCTTTGTGTTTCAGAGTAAAGGTTGAAAAGTTCTTTAAAAATGTAGACTGAAGTAAAAGTTGTAATTTTTTTGATTGAAGTTGATTTTTGCTTTGAATGGAAATGTCTCAACTGTACTCTTAAAAACTCTCAGAAAACTGTCTCACTCATGTCTTGGAGTGGTTTTCTCAGCCCTTGCTGTTTCATTTCAGAAAAATAAGGAGGATTTTTGTTATACTAATGCTATTTTAATACCTAAAATTTTCAGAAGTATTTAAAAAATCCTTCTTGTCTTAAAACACTTTTAAACTGCTTATTTGAGAGCCATTTCCCAGATCTGGCTTGAGGCTCAGCTGTTTGCATTCAGCTGATTGTTTGCACTGTGAGCAGCTTCAAGTTGGAATGATTTTTTTTAATGGAAGCATATAAATCCATATTCTTAAAGAGTAGAGAAAGCATTCTAATGTTTGTTTGGTTTAAGGGATGGTAAGAAACAGGATGTGCAGTTACTGAGACGAGCTATTTATTCATAAAGTTATGATTCTAGGAGCTCACTGAAGCCCATATCGTATTTATTCATTGCTAGTGTGGGATTTATCTATTTATTACAATTGAGTTTTAAGTGATAATATTGTGTTTGTGATAATATTGTGCAGAGAACTGGAATTTGGATTAATGGTGAGGACAGTCCTTAAGCAGAGCTGGGGAAAGCTGGAGGAATGGCTCCAAGGATGAATGGCAAAGCACTCGAGGAGGCCGGATAAAATGATCTCTGCTTTCCAGACATGTTGCTCAGTTTGGCATCTAACACTTTCTCAAAGACAAATAAGTTCTATAATAGCCACTTCAAGAGCACAGCATGCAGATTAAGACATGTTCAAACACTGAATTTAAATATGCAAATCACAGGCTGAACATAAGCTGCTGTTTCTGCTTTTGTGTGGGCTTGTTTAGCTTAAAAACACACAATAGGCTATGATGAATTAGGGTACACAAGGGTAGAGTGAGACACTCTGTTCCTGCAGCATGGGGGTCCCTGAAGGGTATTAGGATAAAAATCTGAGGGCACAGGGCCTTGAGGAAGGGTCCTACTTGTTTCCATATTTTCAAGGAATTTAGCAAGCCAGAGAACCCCTGCTCCACTGCCCCAGCCCCAGCTTTTGGCCCCTAGCTTCTTTTGTGCTCCTTAATGTCAGGATTTTATCAGAAATTTCATGCTCAATGGAGATAGTTTAGCAATATAAATAAATCAGTAACTGTTTTAATTTTAATTAATGACTATCTTCTGACAAATAATTCTATTCTATTGAATTTCTATTGAAATGACTGCTACCTTAAGTACAAAAACCTCTGCATCAATTGAATCTCCTTCAAGAATTCCTTGAAGAGGAGATTCTTCACCCTTGTAATGAAAACAGTGCCTTGGGAAGACCAAAGGGACTGTTTGGTCCTCAAAAAGGGTTTTTGCAAAGGAGTCCCTTTCACTTAGCCATGATCTGCATAAGTAGCAAGAGTAAAAATCTAGAAATTGAAACAGCACTGCAGGTTTTGGCTAAATATTTTTAGCCAATAAAAATAAAATAGAAGAATTAAACCAAATAATTCTATGCAGACTTAGTACTGTTTATAAATCCAGAGTTTTCCATGTGTTACCAGATGTTTAATTTACCATGTCAGCTCTTGACATTTTTCTGATAAGTATGAAAGATAAATCTATCACATTTTTTCTTTTTAACTGCAATTGCATTTTCAGCATAGCATGCACTGAAATAATAGATTGCTTAGCAAAGTAAACACATGAAAATGGTGTTTAGAATTTCTGTGTAAGCAGTAATTAGGGAACTGCTTGTCAGTTTTAGAGCATTGTGAAATATTATGGCATATTGTGACTTTATTTTTACAGAATCTGTTACATACCTGTCACGTTAATTCAACTAGAAAGCATTCTTTATGACAATTCATATAATATCATAAAGGCAGCCAGTCATGTTTGTAACTGAATCATTGCATGTCTCAGTGTTGAAATTAAATTGGAAAGGAAAAAGAGAGTGCAAGAAGATTAAGCTCAGTATAAAACACATTTTAAAGGATGCAGATTTTAGTCTGCCTTTCCTCTTGCAATCAAAAAAATTCTTAAAATGTGAACTTGCTTGATTAGACATATCTACACAAATTAATATTTTGCCTAGACTTGACAGAAGTGAGCACACGAACCACAACAAAATACCCAGCACTGATGAAAAAATGTGAAATTTCTCTTGTTGTTCAGTTCTTACAGGTCAAGAATACATTTATTGAGTAACTTTGAATGTGCTAATTCTTTGTTGGTCCACCTTTAGTGTTGACCAAAGTGGGCTCATGGCTGTTCTCTCATACCAAGGTGTAAGGTTTTTATGTAACTGGATTTATTTTTTTTGAAAGTGATTGGATGGACCTCTGCAAGTTGTGTCCTACTGGAAATTATCTAAGGTTTGAAAAATGAACTTTATTTGTTGTCCTTGTGAACTGCAGGCTACACAGATGAGAAGGGATGATCATTTCTTAGCTTGGTCATTGAGGTTTTTGTTATTTTGGGGGTTTTTTTAAGCTTTCTCAGACAGTGTTTGGAAAGAATCCAGTTTGTGTGATTGGTGTCTCAAGCCTATCTCTTGATAAAAAATATGAATAGGTCTTATCTGTGCATCTTACTTGTTTTGTTTCCATCATTTACAGTTGTTTTTAGCAGTCTGTACATTGCTCAAACAGCACCAGGTGTCAGCTCAAGTATTTTTACTTCAGAATATCTGTGTCATCTTATCTCCTAGGGCAGGGACAATAAAAGGGTTTACAACATTTCTGTGAAGTGGATGTCTTGGAAAAGCGGGCTTGCAATCTCTGAAGCTACTTTAAATAAGTTATTTGACTTTGTTGTGTCCTCATCACGTGCTGGAGTTGAATTACCTGGAGTTACACACAGCAGGTGCTGCTGGGCAACCTTATCACAGTTTGTAGCTGGCTCTTTCCCCCTACATAGCAGTTATAATGAATACTGTGTGCTGAAGCATCCCTCTGCTGATTTGTTTCTATTTACATGGCCTAGAACAGTGATAGTCAATATCATTAAATATTTTTGGATATCCTTCCTGGATAACAGAGTGGATATTAACTGAGCAAATAAAAAGGCTTTATGAAACATTGTTATATGGATATCCATGTACTTGTCTGGCTTTATTCCTCTCTGAAATGGTGAAGATTTTTTCCAATAATGTTTACCACAAGCTGAAGTGGTTTTTACACCAGTTCAAAACAGGAGCTGTTAATAACAGTGACAGTATCTACTAAAAGGAGCTATTGCTCACTTAAAGGTAGTTTAATATTCAAGATTACTTTTTTTCTTTGCTTTCCATCTCAAAGAGTTGTGCATGTTGGGGTTTCTTGGTTTTACTTCCAACTTTCAGATTTAATTTTTAAAAGTCTTGCCAATGTTTTCAATTATAGCAGGACTTTAACTTCTATTCCTCGTTCTGTGTCTGTTCCCATCATGTTCCAAGGGACATGAGCTGATTTAAATGTTGTATTAATTAGCAAGAGAAGTACTTGGGAAGTGGAGACTGTGGCATTATTTTCTAAATTAAAACAGTGGATGTACTTCTATTTATATTTTATTTGATTTACTTACTGCTGTGTTCTGGGATGTTCAGCATAGACACTCAGCTTCAGTTGGACAGAATACAATCTTAATTAAATGATTCTGGTAAAGCTGGTAGCTTTTGGGTTCAAATACTCCTATTTTTTCTGTCTGGTTTATATATTTGACACAGTTTTTTGTTGGCCAAGTGGGAAATCTTAGGAGATTGTGACCGCTGACTTTGAAGATCCCAGTCCTGTAACAACACATTTGGATGGTTCCTCAGTACTAATGACTGCTTAGACATTTGCTCTCTTTTATGAAACATTAAAAAGAAAAGAAACCATTAATAAAGGTAGTGTTGTTTTTAGTTTCAGCTGAATGTACTCTCTAAATGCAGGTAAGTTTTTTCCCTCTTGTTAGGTAGTCTTTGCCACTAAATGATGCAAATATATTCTATATCATAGAATCATTTAGGATGGAAAAGACCCCTGAGATCGTCAGCCCAGATGTTAACAAGGCACTGCTAAGAATACACATGTGGATATATTTATATACCTATACACACACAAGTATCTTATAAATATAGATTATCTATATCTATATATATGTATGAGTTACTTATGTGAGGAACAGTGCATCTGGTGAGTTTTGGTTAATTAATAAATTTAATTAACCAAATTAAACCTAATTTTAAGTTGCAACCCTAGGACTGAAAAATCAGTTATTCTAATTTAGAATATTTTAATTTTTTTTTTCTTAAATGAAGAAGAATGCTAGAGTTTTTTTTCTGTTTGAATGGGGAAAGCCTACCTACAAAGAAGCACACAACACACACATGGCTCCCCTCTGGCAAGATTAATGTCAAATGAAAATTGAGAAGTTAAGTCACCCTGCAGATGTTTTGAGACATGGCTCTCCAGGGACATTTGCTATAGATGAGGGGAATGACTGGAGACTGGAAGTCTGGTTATAATTACAGCCCACACCAGGAATTCTTTGCAAAATTTCCATTTTATCTTTCGATAGTTGTTGAAGAAAAGATGTTCTAACAAGGCAAAACATTGGTCTTCTGGCAATGTAGGCATTGTCACAGAAATCTCTTTTCCATTGTATTTTTTGAGAAGGATGCTTTGGGCTGAGTTCAGACATATCTCTTGGCACTCCAGTGGGGGAATAGAAATATTGAGAATGCTCTATTTCCTGTTTTCAGTTGATGAGGAAGGGGGAAAATACTGGACGACACGAATTTTGCTTGGTCTGCACTTACATGCTACTGCTCCCCTGAATTGCACTTTATGTTAAAATGTTCCAATCCCCTTTTGTTCTGAAAAGCCAAAAGAGCTGCACCAAGTCCACAAGCATGGAGGTCTTACAAGCAAGACCAGCCCAAGTCTGGGGTCATTCTCTAAAGAGACAGTGCAGATAAAGCTTTCATAGAGGAGAAATGTCCCCGCTGTGCTGGTGTAGGAAAAAAATACAGGTTTTGTGTGCTTGTCAATGGGTGGAGAGGGACTTGGGTACGGATGTGACTTGGCACCCCATGTGACCAGAGAGATGGCATGGGAGTCATTCCTGGGACAGAAAAATAAATTACTCAGCATTAGAGATGATACTTCTTCCCCAGCCCTGAAAGAAAGGATTTCAGCTTGATGGGAAAAAATTGCATGGCAAGACTCACTGTTTTCACTATTTGATGCTTCTCATTGTTACCAGGAGTCTCATTTCATGTGTTTTTTAAATATTTCAAATCAAGGTCCCTTAAGATTGCCAGCATTTCACAGAAAGCATGTCCCTGGTGATGGGTAATTTTAAAATGTTCCAAACAGATTTTCTTCTATTTTTTCTTGGTTTTCAGTATTCCTAAAATCTCCTGATTCCATTCCCACTTCTGTCTTCCCAGTCAGATTTCATAAAGAGGGTGGTAGTGAAAATGCATATTAGAAGGATCTTGAAATTTAAGTATTAAATTAAACAATGCTTGTGTATTTTACTGTGATTATTTTTCATGCAATCTAATATTTTTCTGGATTTTATGAGTTTTTATTTTCACTTGAGGATAAATTCTTATGTATAAGATAAGGTGTATATATATAAGATATATAAGGTGAAGAGAGAAAATAAGTTCCCTGGCCATAGGAATGTTAAGGCAACAAATATTGGGGTAATATATTAGGGTAAGGTCTTACTAGATGAATATCTTGTAGGGAAAAGTAAACCACTTCAAAGTAATTTATCTTTTAATTTTCTAGGAGTTTTGGATTGTGACAAATGGAATACTCTCATTTTTTATAAGTATGTAATTAGAACAATTTCACACATCTTTATTTTTAGTTTTCAAGAAGCTCTGATTTTGTTGTGTAACTAATGGCAGAATGTAGAAGGATTACAGTGGATTAATTTGCAGCAGCTGTTGTAACAACATCTTAATAGTTCCTGAGTATAAAGGTAGGACCTGTTTATCTCTTTTTAATTGTGTAAAGTACATATCAGCTGATAATAAATCTATGATGTCTAGATAGGCACAAAAGATGCTTCAGATATAAATTGTTGTTTATAATTAACAGCTGTGGGCTGCAGATGATTTTGATCCACCTTCTGCAGAAAATATAATGATTACACATTTGCTACGATCTTCTTCCACTTTAGAAAACAAATTTTGGTAAAAGTTTTGACATAATAATTTTCTAGTGTACATCCTGACTGTGTGTTTTTAAGGGAATAAAGAACATGTTGAAGTTCTGTATGGAAACAACTGGATTTGAAAGGGGGTTTATTGGATTTGAAGCAATCACTGAA
>NC_031780.1:16809677-16832946 GCF_001522545.3 Parus major | reverse complement strand
GCCCTGCAAGGCCACCCTGAGCTCAGCCCAAAGCTTCTCCTGTGCAGGTGAACAATGGCAGCTGTGGCAGCCTTTCCTCTGAAATGATCATTAGGTCTGGTGCCACCAGTCATGTACAGCAATGAAATATTCCTTTCTTAAATTTATGAAGATGCATATAAAACACTTAATTTGTCCTTACAGTTTCTCATCTGAAACTGCTCTAAAAGGTGATCCAGATACTGATAGCTCTGACTGTAGAAAACTCTTAATTTCCTGCTTAAATCCATGAACCCTAATTTACTTTGCTCTTTAAGGGAAACAGTTTTTCAATCCTTTAATTTGCTCCATCCCTTTCTTCATCTGTCTCCTATAACTTGTCAGGGCTATGTTGGCAGCACCCCAGAGTTTTGAAGCATCCTCTGCAGGTGCACCTACAGAGCCTTGGGGACCCAGAGCCTCAGCTGGAGCTCACATCAGCAGGGAGGGTCTCAGTGCTGGGGCTGCCCCAAGGGGAGAGATGTGAGCAAACAGGAGATGTGAGCCTCTACCAGGAAATAGCTGCAAGAGGCTGAGCTCTGCCTGCTCACCTGTTTTATTATTATTGTATTATTGTTACTGTATTATTATATAATTGTATATATATATATAATAGTAAATAAAATAATAATTTAAATAAATTATATTTGTATTAATAATATAATATTAATATATTATTATATAATACTATATTATTAGTTATTGGCTGTCCTGGGAACAACAGAACAGGAAAAGGAGTTACCAAAGACAGAACACCTATAAAAAATCCTCTCTGTGTGGCAGGGCAGTGACACGATATGTACACACCTATCATGGCTCATTCCCATTTAACATCCCTGCTAAGGCAGGAACAAATCAGGGTCATATTCTGTTTGCCCCACTCTATTTGAAATGATGTTTTGGCACTACATTTTCCCATAGGATTGATTCCAATACCTCTATATCTAATTCAATACCTTGTTTTTAGCATTGTAGCATGTGCAAACGTGGTTTGTTTTTAGGGATGGCTTCTAATGCATCCATCTCCCTTTTCTCCGCAGAAATTTCTCAGTTTCTGATTGATGACATCTTTGGTGCAGCCTAGGATTTTTCTTAGTTAGCTGAATCCTCTTGACTTTTGTACTTATGGCTTTCATTCCCAGTCTGTATCTCCAGTCATGGAGATAATCCAGTTCATTTGCCATGATATCTCATTTCTGCTCCTTATTGACAATGGTCCTAACTTTGTTTTAGCAGTGCTCATCTGTTCCTCGTGCCAGGGCAATACAAAGAAAGTACTAAAAAGATGGGTTTCAAGAATAAAGTTGATTCTTCCATTTCAGAGCATGGTAAGAATTTAATATGACATTTTTCATCCTAAATAACATCAAAATCTCTGTCCTTTTTTTTTTTTTTCTTATGTTGTCTGTGTGGTTATTGCATGTAAAACAATGCAATATGTGAGACATGCAAATTTCAAGTCATAAGTCAGAATAAAAGAAACCTTATTTTCCTATGTTACTACCATATAATATATGAACATAGATGTCACATTTAGAGAAAATTCACTTTCTTTCTGGTTGAATTGTTATCTTGAAAAATATTAATGCTCCAATTTGCAGAAAAACTCAGCTACTTAAACAGCATAATGCCCTGTAAGCACTAAAATAACATTCAAAGAACATTGCAAGCAGCTCTTTCATGCAGGTTTGGTGCATCCTGAATATGTATTTTTCTTTGTCTCCACGGTCAACACATTATTCACTATAATATTAACAGTGGCAGAATTACCTATTGAGATACAGGTGATGAAAAGGCTAGATCAAGTGAAAATTTGAAATAATGGGAAAAAAAATAAAAAGATTAGTGGCTACAGGGCTGGCTTTCATGACAGATCTCTCTGTCAGCTCGGTGTTTTCTCTGTTGGACAGGGTAAATTTTGATTCTGAGGGTATTCAATGCAATATTGTCAGAATGTCTAAAACCCTCAGGGTGCTAACTGTGAACTCACTTTGTGCAGGAGGCAGAGTTCATGTGTTTCTGATGTGTGTTTGGGTCTTTTGGGGAATATTTGCTATGCAATGTTTGGTGGCTGTGTGCTCTGGGGAGGGGTTGAGTGTCACTTTCTGTTTCTTTTATTGTTTTGTTGGGTTTTTTTTTTGTTTGTTTGTTTCTTGTAAAGCTCTATTTCACATTATCTCATTCCCCCAAAACGAATTCTTTGTGTCTTTCCAAAAATGCCGCTTTGGGATCATTAATTGTGGCAAATTTCAGAGTGGCTGTTGAAATACACAAATTTTGTGCAAATTCCCTGTTGGTGGAAGCAGCTTCCTGGTGCCTCCCAAAGCTCTGCTGGCCCTGCTGTCCTCTGTTACTGTGGGTTAGAGTCAATATTATCGAGTGACACAGTGGCACAATGTGGTTGTGGATTTGGCAGCAATGGCAAGCTGCTTTTCCTCACCTTGGGTAGTATTTGGTAATCTCATCTTGGAGCTCTTGATTTCTGGGAAAATGCTCTTAATGCAGCACAGGGGTAAGAGGTTCTACAAGCAGTTTGCCTTCAGTTGTGTTCACCTTCTAAATCAGCTAACCCTACAAAATTGATCACTTATCAATCAATTTATTAATTCCATTCTAAAACAATTTTTAATTGCTTTGCAACTCTAGTGGCTTATGATGTAAATATAATTAGCTTTTTCCTAAATGAGCAAGGCTGGCATTGACCTTTGATACAGCATTGTAATTTCAGATAATATTTTCAAGTTTATGGCAACCTTTATTCATCATCATTGCAACCCAGAGCTAAACAATTTCCCCTCCAGTCATATTATTAATGTGGCTTTCTACTTAAATGTCCCAGTGTAACCTTCTGCTAATTAACATATGCACAGAAAAGTTTATTCTGGGTTTTCAATACTTGGGCCTCTGGCTGTCTCAGATGTCTGTATGAAAATCCCTTAAAACCAGGAGAGGATGTTTGTGCTGTGGGTGTGGTTGGGGTTTGGTTTAATTCTTTCTTGACAACACCTAAAGTTCATTACATACTTCCAGCTTTGCAGTAGAGATTAGGATAGAAGTATGAATCTGTGTTTAGAGATAGATGTGCTCAATGCTGCTGCTCTCCATGAAAACTTTGTTATTTCAGAAGCAAAGATTGCAATTTACTGACTGTAATCCATTTAATTTTGTCAAAGTTGAAGTGGCTAATGCAATTCCTTATTTTCTGTGTGTGCTCTCACGAGATGTATAAAGTAGTCCATAATTAAGCATGAAAACAAATGAGATGTAATAATAAATTACCTTCTTTAAAATAAAGTAGTAATAGGACACCTCTGTCATGAGGGTTGTGAGAGTACTTTGAATGGGCACTGACTGAACTGCCTGCCTTATTGGGAGTGTCTTTATCATTTTATAAGAGTTCTGATGAGGACCATAGATAATATATTGATACTTATGCCTGTCTGCTCTTGAGGAACATGTCATGGGCTTTGGAGAAATTTACATGATAGGAGAAAGAAATCATTCTAATTGTGATTAAATGGAGATCCACATCCTTGTAAAAAATATCTTTGTTTTTTTGTCTTGAGGGCTGAATTCCCAGGCTTCAGTTCAGTCACAAGGCCCAAGAGTTCCTGTGACTTTCACTGACTTTGCATGGTGATGTGGATGTTAAAATGTGTGAATCTGGGAGATTTATGCATGTAATAAGTTCGTAAGATGTGGTAGATATAAGAAAAGGGAAAAAAAGGAAGAGTGAACACAATCACAGAATAAAAATTCCCTTCTGGATAGAAATCTTTCTGAAAGGTTTTGAAATGAGGGGGGTTACTCAGGTGCATTTGGTATTGCTGGTTATGGGGAGAGACTGCTGGGTTAGTGTTTCACATTTCACTGTGGACATGTGCTATTTCTTGATTTGATGAAATGATGCAGAATCACATCAGCTGTAAAACCTGTTGTGCTTATGAAAAATTTATCAGACTTAGGTTTCCAAAGGAGAGATTTGAAACTTCTGCCTCTGACAGGGGGGAGTTTCTTTATTTAGATGTCCATCAGTGGAGAGAGATGCATCAAACACAATCTGCTCCCAGGGCAGGTGCTGCTCCTCACCCCTCATTTCAGCAACAAACACAGGCTGGTACCCAAGGAGCTTCACTGACAGGACCCAGGGAATGGCTCCCACTGCCAAAGGGCAGGGCTGGATGAGATATTGGGAAAAAATTGCTCCCAAGGAGGCTCTTTACCTATATATGTACACCAACCAAAGTATCCCATTCTTTTGGGTCCTTAGAGGTTTTTATCAGCATGCATTAGACATCAAAATGGAGAAAAATGCTGTGGGAGAGAGAGAAGAACAGAAAAATGGGAGGTGAGAATCAAACAGTTAAGAAAATTATAATAAATTATACAAATTTCTAAAGCTGTGTAGTTTCTTTCAACAAAAACAACTTTAACTTATTTTTTTCGTTTCTACTTCAATTAATATAATAAGGTCTTACAGTTTAATTTACAACAGCCAGCTAAACTCCCTGGGAGGTGCTCTAGTGGTAATTAGTCATCTGAGAAAATGTAGCAAAATCCAAATAACTGGCAGACTCATAAACACATCACACTTACAGTGCTGTTATAATTTTAGTTTTTTTTTTTCCTTACAGAAATATGTACATTATGCAGCAGGCAACGATGCACATGGACACATTCCTAATGTTGTGGGGGAAGCTCACAGGTTTTCTCTTAATGGAGGATGGAGAATTGATGTTTTCCTTGTGGGTGAAAGTGCAGTAAGTGATGTCATTACCCATTTGTAGTACCTTATCTGAAACTTTGGCCAGAAAAGCTGGATTTTGCTTTTTCCCTGTTTTTAAAAGACAGGGAATGTGGAGCTGAGGCTGAGCTGCCCCTGAGACAGGCCCAGCTCTGTGCCTGCTTTGCAGGGCTGCAGGTAAACAGGGGAATCCATCCTGCTCCTGGATGCTCTAGCCAGCAATGTCCAACCTTGCAGTGAGGAAGAAATGTTCAATGATAAAGTGGTGATGTAAGGGAAGAATGGGGAAAAGAATCTCCTTCCCAAAATTTAACACATTATTGCAGGTTTGTATTTTGGGTAGTCTGGCCTTTAGGTCATCATTTTGGTCTTTGGTCTTTCACCATACAAATGCTGTGTTTTAGCCCAGGTTTCCTGCCTTACAGTGTGGTTCACTGAAATATACTGCAACTGCAATATAATATTACTCTTATTATATAAAGTCATATTAAACCATATTAATCCATGGTGCATGGATTTTTCACTTGAATGTGAATTTGTGTAGTAAAAGGAATTCTAAATGAAGTAGCTGCCAAGACTTCTCCAAGAACAACCAAGGGAGTGAGAATAAAAATTTATTATCATATGTTAGCACGTGATTTACCTTACAGTCACAGCTATATTTTTCTGTATTTCTTTTTCTGAAGCATCCACAGTTGTGCAACATAACTCATATGCTTTTTTTCCCCTAATAAAATGTCATTGTTTAAATAGTTTAGGTATGGGCTTGATATTGGTGCTAATTCTCTACAAGAAGAGAATTGGGAATTACTTTTCTTGTGGAATAAAGTTAAACAAGGAAGGAATTTGTAGGTAAATAAGTCCAAAAGGAAAGGAAGAAACCACACTTTCAGTGAATAATACCTAATAAAACAATCTTTATAAAAAAACAAACAGATACCTTGAATTAAATTCAGTGCTCTAAATCATCACTGTAATATTACATTGGCTGTGTATGAATTTTCTGGCAAAGTTTAAGATGTTCTCTGAGATTTCAAAGCTCTAAATGTAAAAGGATAAAGGAAATCTTTCATTTTTTGATGAAGAGCTGTCACTGAGGTGTCTCAGCAGTAGGTGCTGCTACCTCTGTCCCTACAAAATGTCTCCAAGTTTAATTCACAGTGGCTTGAAAAGCCTAAATTGTAAATTTGAAGAAAGAGATCAGCTGTTTGAAGTTACTGAGGTTGGGGTATATTTGTAGGTTGAAATAATTTACTCTTGAATCTTCTATGAATTCAAAGTAGGTAGACTAATGCATGAAATTAAGGTCTTATTTTCAGTGTTTGGCCTTCAGAATCCCATTCTGCACAAACCACAACATGGATTATAGCTTCTGTGTCCCACTTGAATGTGAAACTTGAGACCTGACGCTCTAAATGTGCTTTTAGGAATTCAGCTGCTTACTTACATTCATTTTTTCAGCTCCCTTTTCTGTGGAATCTCTTTCTATCCAAAGAATCTGCATAGTAAATGAAATTCAATGGGCTCGTTTTCAAACTTAAGTTAATGTGAGACTGCTATGGAAAAAGACAAATGGAACTTCTTGTGTCTGTTCTGCACTGATAGGTTTAGGGAGTAGATCAGTTTGGCTTTTGTTATGAGATTTATTTTTTAATATTGAGATAAGCTATTAGATTTTTAGTGCTCTAATTTAAAGATTCATATTATTTAATAGACAGTTATTTGTAGTTGGTTGGTTGAGACACAGTTCTGACATTTTAATGTCAGAATGAGGGTTACAATGAATGAGGTATCCCTTCTGTTCAAGAGCAAAGGAAACATCCTGAACATCTGTCAATATTTTCATGGAAAAAAATTTCTTCTTTCAAGCAGAAGTTGCAACTACATAATTCTTTTTTGACTGGTGTGCTTTAAAGGAAATTAAAGATATTAGAAGTACTTTAAAAACATGAAATTAAATGTAATTATTTTTGTGGTATCTGAGTTTGATGCTGTATTAAAAAGATACTTCAGCAATGCTAAAGCACCTTTAAGGTTCCTTCCCCTCTCCCCCATGGTGTGGTAAATGTGCCAAAACCTGCAGCATTATTCCTAGTCAGGTTAAGTTCTGTGCATGCACAAAAAGGCATTGAGAGTTTTCTGGGATCAAGACTTGTGGAAGTTCTGGGCTAAAGGAATGACCATGGTGTTACTGAGCAAACAACAAAAAATCAGTAAGAAATTAATCTGTACCATGACAGAGTGCATCCTCTTATTTTCCAACATTATTTATTTTCTACCCTTACTTTTCCACCATTATTTATTTTCTGCCATTATTTTCCACCATTATTTATTTTCCACCATTATTTATTTTCCACCATTATTTATTTTCCACCATTATTTATTTTCCACCATTATTTATTTTTCACCATTATTTTCCAATATATAGTTTGGTTCAATCTTGCTGCTGGAAACCTGAAATAATATAATTATTGTTAATGGTGCTATTCACACATGACTAGAGGAGAATTTGGATTAGGATTTTGAAGAGCAAATCTTAATGGTCCCCATGTAGTATATTAACTGCTAATAAAAGCAGGTCTTGCTAAAAGGCCTTTATTAGGAAAATTTCATCCCAGCACCTTTTCAATATTAAATAGCAATGAAATTGCTATCAATTTGGTGTGCTAAATGGAATTGATTACAGCACTGTTCATGTTAGCACACACAGAGCATAATGTGGAGCAGAGTTTGAGAGCTAAGTGAATGCAACATTAAAAATGAGAATTTTCCTTTCCACTGAAATCAGAACATTTATGGTTCAGAATAAAAACCTTAATTTTGGCAATTCTAGTTCAAAGTATTTAATAGAATAGAACTGTATTTTCTAAAAAGAGTAATCCAAAGCTATTTCACACTTAATTGTATTGTTCTGTCTCTTGCAAATTACATGTGTGCAGTTTCCTCAGACATTCTTTATTCTGAGTGCAGTTGGGCAAGGTTAAGAGAAATAAATATATAACCAAACACCACTGTTCAGTTCTCATCTTCCTGTGCAGCTTTGCAGCATGCAAACCCTTTAGAAGCTGGGTCAGCAGCACTGACCTCCAGTTCCCACAGGTAACCAGCTGGGATTCGTGCCCTGATAACTCTTGTGAAGTGAGAGAACCTTTGGAATGCAGTGAGAGAAATATCACTCTTGTCCTAGCTACAGAAGCAATGATATTAGTCAATCCGTTCTGCCTGTGCTGGAGCAGCCATCCTTCAGGAAATCTCACCAGTTTGCAAGGAAGTTTCAGGAGCTCCTGGAAGTGGGAGAAGTTTCCTTATGGGCAGCAGCATCCTGATTGCTATTCTGATTTCAGGACAAGTACTGCTGTCAGTGTCCTTTGTAGTTTGAATGTTCTCTGGATGGTTTCACTGCCCCTCCCAGATCCCACTCTAGTTGTTTGCTGCCATTTAATTTTATATATATATATATATTTATATAGAATTTTTCTGGTGCACACATCAGTTCGACACCATCCATCTCTTGGAAGGATGTTTCCTCCATTCTCCTCCCATATATTTGCTTTGTCCAAAGCTTTGTTCCCAGGTTTCAGATGACACTGTTGGCTGAATGTTCCCTGGGCAGTTCCTCCACCCCTGGTGGCAGCGTGTCCCAGTGCTCCCAGTGCCCGTGCACATTACCCTCTCTCTTCCCTGCATCTCTAATTTATTGTATTTTCCTTCCCATCTGCTGGTGAAATTCTTGCAGACCACACTCCCAATTTCAATCTGCTTGGTTTCCAGGGATCTTTCAGAACTATTTTAACACCTACTGGCCTGGTGAACAGTCTGGCTGTTAAAATTTCTGTTCTGTTTAGAAGTCTTGATTATGTTCACAGTATGACGAGCTGCTAGTTCTGCCCTCCTCTTCACCTTTATTTCTAGTCTCTTTAGATGATAAACAGAGCAGGAATATTTCTTAATTTTTAATGCTGTTATAATTATATGTAAGACAAAATTGAGGCAGAAAATAAGGATCATAATTTTATAAAACAACCTATGCTACACATGAATTAAACATGACATTGCCATGGCACTGTTTGACTTCAGTGAGTGGAACTCACCCTTTTTATGTAGGAATCAGTGCTCTGTGTTTGGACACAGGAAGCTAATTGCAAAATCTACAGGGCATTCTCAATAGGAAACTCTAAATAACAAAGTTCAAATGACAGGAGAGATGGAGGCAGGTAGGAAGTGATTATCTATCTACACTGGGATTTTGCCAGGATACTCTTTCTAATATTGGAGAGTTGCAAAACTTAGGTATGAACTTAGAACCACAGAATCATGGAATTACTTAGGCTAGAAAAGACCTTTAAGGTGGAGTTCAACTGCTACCCCAGCATTGCCAAGCCCATCACAAACCATGTGCCCCCTGTGCCACATCTGCACATCTTTTCTGTTGCCTCCAGGGATGGTGACCCCTCCACTGCCCTGGCCATTTGTGCCAGTGCTTGACCACCCTTTTGGTGAAGATATTTTTTTCTTAATATCCACAAAACTGTTGTTTAACCCTTGGTTAAATCTGTAAATTATTAAATATTTTAATATTCTAAAATTGTGTAATCACACACGTATTTTGGTAATCTCTATTTACACGGAACTGTCATTTCCTGAATGACAAACTGTTACTTATGTATCTACTGTTGTCAAAATTTTTAAGTATTTGCGTAAGCTACATTAAGAAAATTGCTATCTGAAATATCTCTACAGAACACCTGGCATGAGAGAGCAAATTATTTAATGGGACTTAACATCTGATTTAAATAGTCTCCTCTCGAGCAGTCTGCACATCATAAACTTAATCTATCCAGAAAGTGCAAAACTGACAAGATAATGCACTTGCCATAAGATTAGCTAAACTATTCTGGGGAATCTCTCAGGTGTGGGCAGGGCAATGGCTCAGAAGGGCAGTAGCTGATCAATTCTCACTGCCCTCAAACACCCCCATTCTCTGCAGCATTCTGGGGGTGCTGCTGGGGGAGAGCTGGCACTGCACAAACAGCCAGATCCCCCTGCCCTGGGCTGAGCCAGCGTGGGCAGCAGGGGAGGGGATTGTGCCCCTCTGGCCCTCAGGTGAGACCCCACCTGCAGAGCTGCCCCAGGCTGGGCCCAGCACAGCAAGGAGCTGGAGCTGCTGCAGAGAGCCCAGAGGAGGCTCCAGGATGAGCAGAGGGATGGAAGAACCAGGATTGTTCAGCCTGGAAAAGAGAAATTTCAGGGTGACCTAACTAAAGCCTCCCAGTGCCAGAAGGAGCAAAAAAGAAAGATGGAGAAAGTCTATTTTCTAGAACCTGGAGAGACAGGACAAGGGGGAATAGCTTTAAACTAGAATAGAGTAGTTTAGATTACATATTAGAAAGAATTTTTTCCCTGTCAGGGTGTTGAGTTCCTGGCACAGGGTGCCCAGAGCAGCTGGGGCTGCCCCTGGATCCCTGGCAGTGCCCAAGGCCAGCTTGGACATTGGGGCTGGGAGCTCCTGGGACACTGGGAGCTGGCCCTGCCATGGCTGGGGTGGATAAAATAATCTTTATGATCCCTTCCAACCCAAACCTTTCTGTGATCTTGTTATTTCTGTGATGACCAGGGTACTGTGCAATTTTTGGCCATCAGTGGCTTTTCCAGCAACTGCTACAGAACTTTTACTAATATCAGTAGTTACTGATGCATTGTCCGCTTGGTTAAGTAGTGCTGTCTTTGAGGAAATGGAATCAAATTATTCCTGTAAATAATTGATATTTAGAATATCATCTATATGCAGTGTCAGTATTATTAGGGTTTTAACTCAGTTATATTTAATAAAATCTAGTAAAAATATGGCATTTCTATATAGAAATAAATTTAACCTTTATGAATGTTAATTTTTGTGTAGTTTGGAAAACAAGAATGAGAGCTGGAACAAAAGATTTAACACAGTGATTTTAGTGTAAAAAAATCATGTTCAGATAGGGAGCACTTGTAGTCATCATTCTGCTTTAATTGCAAACTCAGCCAAGATAAATGTTCAGCTTTGGACTTAAGAATCTTTGGTTTTGGTACAATCAGCAGCTGTAACACACCACTGCTGCCAAGCCCAAGCCAGTGCTGTCATTTCTAGAGATATAAGAAGTCATCTCATTTTCAGAATGGCAGAATATTACATGAATTAGTATAATTGCAAGCAATATATGCAAATTATATTTAAAATTAAGTGACACCATATATATATATAATCATAACACGTGTATTTATATCTGATATATATATATGTGTATATATATATATATATATGAAGTGAAGCGTTCAATCTATTTTGTTTAGATGATATCAGATTCACTGCAGAGTTAGGCACTTGGTTATCCAGTGATTCCTTGGAAACAAAATTTACACTCAGTTTATTACTTTCTGCAACCTGAAATTCATTCTAGGGATAAACACTTCAGGGTGGCTCTCCTGTGTAGGATCAGAAGCAGAAGATTTGTTCCTCTCCTTTTGCATGCTCAGTGCCCAGGAAGGCCCTTCTGGTTGGCTGCTAAATCAACACAAATCAAAGCTGATCACACCAGTTTGTCCTTTATGTTTCACTGCACATGCTTCACCCTATTACCCAGTGTCCTTCTCCTGCTGCTGGGAGCTCTTTCTCTTGGCAGTTGAGGTATTTTTTGGTTCTGTACTTGATATTAAAGTCCGAACGAATCACAATGATGCACAGATTTAAGGTCATTCTAGCTTTTAAATGCTAATTGTTCTGCCAGCAGTTCTCATTTACAAGGGTTTTTAAAGGCCACACACTCGTTGTATAGGATTCAATAGTTGGGTATTTTCTGAAACCAATTAGGAAGTGTAACTGGTCTTAAAAAAGAAACCATATGCATTTTGTCCTGGGCTGCTGCTTTCACTGTAAGATTTATTTAAAAGCCATTTTAATTAAATTGTGAAAGTTTGGAGTCTGTTTAAGTTTATACTTTTTTTTTTTTCCCTAAATGAATATTTTATTAATAGAAGGAGCCACAGAAATTGTGATTTTTTTTTTTCTTCCATTCCTCACCTTATCCTCTTGCTGAAGGAGGTAGAAATAAATCTTGACAGATGTCATATTTTGGGGTGAGGTTTTTTGTTTGTTTTGATTTTACCTTTTATCAGACACCCAAAATTTGAGTTTATAAAGTATATTTTAAAATCCCAAAAGAAATAAGTAGATTTCCAGTTACCATCAAGCTTTTAGAGTATGAGGGTTTTTCTGACTGTGACCATGCAGGATATGAGGAGATGTCCTTGGAGATAACACATATTATCTGTTTGATGGTGTTCAGTCAAGACTCCATGGAGATCTGTGAAAATCCACAAATGTTTGCCAAGGCCAAGTTTTTCAACCAAAGCCACAGTTTTCAACTGAGATTTTCTATGTGTGCTTTTCTGGGTTTTTTTTTTGTTTTTTTTCCTGGCGTTCTGAAGAGCTTAAAAAGAATTTTAAAGTAGCATGTTAAGGATATGCTCACAGAAATACCAAACTTTCCATAAAAACTGGGAGTAGACAACTCACCCTAGTGAGTCGGTTCCTGCAGCAAAAAGCAATTGGATTATCAGTAAATTATTTATAAATAAATTTTCACATATTGAATGTCAACAGCATTCTCTCTTTGTTAACGCTAAGCAAAGCTGTAAGTACAGTGGTGGTATTTTCATAGGAAAATTATCAATGCAATGAACAAATCTGGTGTGAGAAATGAAAGGACAGAGGACTCAATTTGTGAGTTGCCACCAAGACTGTTTAGATATGATTTAGCTGAGTTCATTTGATCTGGATGCCAAGATTATGTTAGTTCTCCACCTGCTAACAATTGCCTCCAGGGAACTTCAGTCACAAACCCTGGGGCCACACATGGATGTGTCTTGCAAGTGTTGGGAAGGGAAGACAGAACCAACTGTGCCTGGGCTGTGATGGTGGGGTTCACAAACGGAGAGAGAAGCTCCTGGTCTTGTAATTAAATTGTTCTTGGAGATGTGGGGGTTATAGAAAGCCTCCTTTCAGTTCCTGGAATGGAGAGAGCAGGAACACAGAGCAGTGGTGAGACAGAGCTATGGAATCATGGAATGGTTTGGGTTGGAAAGGACTGGGGGCAGGGCCACCTTCCACTGATCAGGTTGCTCCAACCTGGCTTAAACGTTCCTTTCTGGAATAGGTTTAACAAATGCATAAATTACTCTTCAAAGTTTCAAGATGTTTATTGCAAGTGTTTGTCCTTCCTCTTCATTATTCTCCTCTCTAGGCGCTCACAGGACAACCACGAGCATCTTCTGCCATTCAGTGGTGATATTTCCTTCTGTTCTGTTGCCATGCTGAGTATGATTCCATGCTGCCTTGTGCTCTTGATATACAGACACTGTTCTTCTGTGATCAGCACTTTGTGACTCTCCTTTTGGTGCCATATAGTCAGCACCTCAAACTGTTTATTTAGAACTGGTGAGAAAATGAGGTTCTTCACTTTACCAAAGTGTTAAGGTTGAGGTATGTGGCAGAGCAGTCATCCTTTAAAATCTGTGATTTAACAGCAAATTACAGTGTGAAAACCAAATGGATTTGGATACTAAAGCACTTTACTCAAAGATAAGCTCAGCTTTACTAAAGACACAACTTCTGTTTCCCACAGAACTGCCTGGGAATTCCACATATACTTTATTTTCTTGAGCACAGCAGAACTATTCTGTAATTTGGAGCAGTAGATGGATCACATTTAATCCACTTCTGAAGCAAAAGCTCACATCAAGTTCACTGGCTTGTGTTAACCTTCATACAGACCCCTCAGGACTCCAGACCTGAGAATGTTGCAGGGTCTCATGACTGGCCATTGTCTCAATGGAGTCTTAGCTTTGTTATCTCCTCACCATTTTTTTTTTGTTACTGTCCTTTCCTCCCCTCCTACCTCCATTACATGAGTCAGCCAGTCTGAAAGTAGGAATCTACATAGAACTTTTGCAAATCTCTTTTGCATTTTCTGTCTGCAGCGTAATGGAACCCACTTCTGATGCACTCAGTAATTTTCTATACATTTGCATAAAATTCCGTAATCCTTGTGCATTCCTGGCCATCCCAAGCTCTCTCCAGAAAAGCTGGCTAAGGTGTTTGCACTGGCTCTGCTTCATCCCATCCCAAATGTGTTTGGAATAGCTGAGTGTGTGCTGCAGGGTGGATTACCACAGGGGCTGGGCTGGGCTGCTCCTCCACAGCTGAGCCCCACAGAGCAGCCCCAACCCTTGTTAGGGCATTATTTGTCCTAATAATAATGTAATACTTTAAGAATATTATTTAAAGAATAATAAATTATTCTTTCCTGGCTGTGCCAGTGAACACAGCACTGACAAGTCAGGAGTAACTGTGTTATTCTTCTCAGGTGCTAATGACTCCAAAATGTTGGAAGTCACTGGAGAGTAAGACCCTCTATGAATAGCAAAGGAATTGTATTTTATGCTAACTCTGACTCGTGGCTTGGAAGTTAATGAAACCATTCAAGTTGAGTACTTTAATCTCACAAATTGGTTATCACAGCCTTGTGGCCACTTCTTGTTTTATAATAAAGCATAACACAAAATATCTGTGAAGGCTTACAAAATTAAACTAAGGGAAATATGTGCAATTTTGAGCTCATTAGGAGCAATTCATATTTTCATCTGTCTCATTAGAGATGTTTTCATGAACTAGGAAAGTACTTTTGAATCTGTGATTTTTAATTTCTCTGCCAACTGGCGTGAGCTTTTTGGGATTGTTATTTTCTTTTAATTTATTTCAAAATGTTAAAAGGAGGAGGAAAAAAAAACCAAAAAACAGCCAACACCACAGGAGAAATTAGAAGAAAAGCAAGGCACTAAGAAACAAATGAACTGCACAAACGTGATAAGAAATATTTTATAGTAGGATTTATATATATATATATCGTGTTTTGGTACTTTGATGACAGTGCATGGAAATAGCATCATGGAAACGGAGTCAGAAGATGCAGTTCAGAATTGCAGGTGCACAGGTGAAGTACACCAGCCTGAAGGATGACACTTGACTTGATGCAGCGTGCATGTTTATTGAAAAATTGTCAAATTTCCTTAAGCCAGCGATAACCTCAGTGTTAAAAGCAAAAAAAGCAAAAAAAAAGCTGTGCTTTTGCAGCAAAACAGAGCAGTCTGGCCTTTGCCAGTGCTGGCAGTGAACCACCTCAAGTGTTTTGTTTGAGGAGCAGAGGGGGAACAGGAGTGCTCTCATCACAGGACTGTAGTGACTAACAGGATATTTCTGCTGGACACAGAATGACAGAGATTAACTGCTTTGTAAGACTTAAGGTTTCAAGGTTGTTTTTTTTTTCCTTTAAATATTCAGAACCTAGAGGTACATTTATTATTTTTAAGGTCTTTTTAATGTCTGAGAGAACCCTGGAGAAGAAGGAAGCCGTGGTCTTTCATTTCTTTGCGTGACACTGTTGTCCATACAGCGAAATCTCTGTTGTGCCATTAATCCTTGCTTTAATGCAACCGATGTTGAGGTGCTTTTCCTGCCAAATCTGTGCTTGGTTTTAGTCATGGCTTTCACCATGTGATTGCTGTTGTAGGAGGGATGGAGACTGAGGGCAGAGCCCAGCAGGGGCTGCAGCAATTCCCATGGGGCAGGGACAGCACCCAGGGAACAGCTGGAGCTGGGCAGGCTCAGGCTGGAGATCAGGGAAGTTCTGCTTCCCCCAGAGGTGCTGGCACTGCCCAGGCTCCCCAGGGATGGGCATGAGGCTGCCAGAGCTCCAGGAGCAGAGAGAACACTTCAAGCATAATTTTCTTTGCAGCATTCAAGTTTCTGCTGAGATTGCCAGCAAGGCTGTCACAGTGCTAGCCATGATAATTCTTTCTGGGATGCCAATATCTTTTCTCTATGAGCTCAACAGAGGCTGCCAGTTTGTATCACCAAACACCAGTAATGTCATTGATTTTTACATGTGCAGCTGCAGGACCACACAAAATGATAGCAGTGCACTAGCTGGTTGTTAAAAAACTCATTTCTTTATAATTCACAATGTTTGTGTGGTAATCATGGCTAAAACCACTGAAATATGTAGTAATTCATTGGAAATTCAGCTTTTTCTGCAGTGACAACCTATCAATAGATATTGTCACAAGTGTCTTCACAGTAATTGTGTCCCTGTTTTGTTTTAATTTACCCTTGAGCTGCAGTTAAGCCTTGCATAGCAGGTACCTATATATGATATATACATATAAGAGAAATAGTTCTTTTTTATACATATATATAGGAGAAATAGCTTTTCAGGAGAAATCACCTCAGGTTTTGCCTTGCACTTTAAACCATGCTGCTGGAAATCTGCGTGAGGTGCTTAGGCAAGGCTTAGGAGAAGTTGAGCCCTCCTCTACATTGTAACACATCAAGTTTCTTAAACTATTTCTGAGGTCTTGCCATACAGTGTAGATTGAAATGCCTCCTATTTCCTGCTTTTCCCAAGCATATAGACATAAATCTGTCATACCCTGCAACTCGGTTTGGCATTATATACTGAGAAAATGAACTCAATAGCAATATAATCTTACTTTGCAATATAACCAAACTGCAGAAAACATTTCTGGAAGTACGTAGATTTAGGGATCAAATAAAATTTAAGTGTGCTGATATGTAGGAGTTTATGAAGGCACAACTTCTTTGTTGAGAGGCATTTTTCCTTTTATTAATTCAAGTAAAACTCATCTTTCATTTTAACTCTAGTTTATTTCAGTTTTCACTCTGCACAAAAGAAGACTGGGTTTTTGTATGTTTTTCCCCTCACATCCTTCATTGGTATTGTGGTCTAATTGAAAATGTCACTACAATTAATTTAGTAGCTATTTATTTTGGTTTTTTTTAAATCTGAGCTATTACCTTTCTACTGGAAAGAATTTGTCCTGTCTCAAAACATGACAATCTGCTTAGGCATTGGAACTTGTGTCATTTTAAAAGAAATTACAAATTACAGTAATATTCTCTTTGCATTTTTTAGACAAAGTCTGGATACATTTGTGAATTCTACTGCCTGAAAGGGAGACTTTATGTGAAGCAGTTCTTAGCTTTCTAAAGGCTAGCTTTATTTTTGTAGAGGAGTATATTTTTAGCAGTTTTTAGTATTTTTATTAGACTAGTTGAGTTTGGTTGCAAAATTTTATATCTATAGATACAAACTTCTTGCAATTGCAGTGGGGAATCATTTGCACAAATAAATTTTCTGTTTTAAAGTCTGCCTCAGTATAAACAACCAGCATAAAACGTGTCTTTTAGGAAAGCCTGAGAGTTCTGAAGCCCTGACCATAGATAATGTAGTTCTACAGAAACTGGAATGTTCTTTTTACAGTAAAAATGCTAAATAGAAATATTAGTTACAGAAATTTTCCTACTGCCAAGCTCTAGTCTCAGAATATGGGATCAAGGGAAAAGTCTTTATCTTACTTTTTGGGTAATGACTGTGCAGGAATTGGGGTGGTGTTCCAGGACTGGAACACAAAATAGAATGAGTTGCATTCATCTTACTGCAATTAAACATAAAAACAGTTCAAGCTAGGAGTGCTCTTTGAATTGAGAGCAACTGAGATCCAAACACTTGGCAATAAAAGATCTGAAATAATCTTTGCTTGTTTTCTTTTTTTCTTATTGTAGCTTAACAGCATTGACAATTTAATTTCTCTTGACTAAATGTAAACATTAGCATATAAAATCTATGTATCTGTCTATGAGAGAGATAATAGTCAATTAGAACCTAATCAGTTTGTTGTGCTTAGGACTTTGTATCATAGCATTCTGTCATTTTTTTTTCAGTCTGGAAAGCCCTTGGTCCTAGGCTGAGGATACATCTTGGGTAACCCATGAAGTTTATTACCCTGTATATCACAAGGCAGAGTCTTCAAAACTCTTCAGAATCACATGAAGGGTTTTATAGGACAGTGTACTATAAATTCCTGTTGAATTTTAAGAATACACAATAATTGCCTGTCAATGAAAGGATTTATTCCTCCAAAGTGATACTTCATTGGATTTAGGCTGTGAAAGTTGGAATCCTAAACTCCTGTAAAATCTAAGCGTGGAGCCATCCTGGCAGTGCTGTGATGTCTTTTTACACTAAAGCTCATATTATATCTTGGAACATCTCAACTCTGACAGACTGGAGCAGATCAGGATTTATCCCCCATATCCCCTGGATCCAAAAACTAGGTATTACTTTCCATAATGCCTAAACAAGTACTTTTATCCCCTAAGAAATGCAAGACTTTGCTTGGAGTTGACTTTAAAGCGCAGTTATAGAAGTGTAGAAGAGCTGCTACTTCACTATAATTTAGGGCAGCTGGCTCCAGAAGACAAACTGGGAATGATTAGTTGGTAAATAAAAGGTAACTGAAAATGTTTTCACTCTTACCTTATTCAGTATATTTCTAGGTTCTGTGAAGGGGCTGAATTGAAATGCTTTTGTTAGGGCAGAAAGTTGTTGATATTAGTCTTTTAGATCCCACCTCCTGGCTGCTTCAGAGTTTCTTTGGTGCTTTCTGTTCAAGTTTTAAGAGAAAAGGGATAAAATACACTAAAAAAGTACCTGTTAGAAGCAAAGCATGATGTTTTTAATGTGCACATATAATATACAAATATACAAAATATACAGAGTATATTTTTATCACTAAAGGCAATGTAGGAGTACAGTGATTTGCAATTGATATCTTTTCACCTTTGTTCTTGATCTTTAATCAGGAGTTTTAGCTTCTGCTGTACAGTTAACAAATTAACTAATAAGAATAAATTGCTTCAAAATGCAATTTAAAAGATGGTAGGGGATTGGTGCCCTGGTCAGCATAAGCCATTAGAGATCCCAAGTATTTAAAAGTACATAATTTCTGTATGTTCTTATGAGAGCTGCATTTGTTAGAGCAGAGGATACAAAGGATTCCTACTTTTCACGGACATTGCTTTCCTGAATTTGAATTTCCAACTTGTCTTTGTTACCTTTAGTACTGTTTATATACAGCACACACTTCAGGTTTTCAAATGATGTGAAGCTTTCTTGACTTTCAGATATAATTGTGAGCAAGATGGTTTTTTAAGCCACAGCAGGATATTTCTTAGTGCAAATAAATGGAAGTCATTAGAGGGATCTCCGAACCTCAGATGCAATATCTGTCCACACTCAAATTACACTTTGAAATCCCTGCTGACCTGGTCTACTCTGTGAACAATGGTTAAGCTCCTTAAAGTGCTTAGTGTGATCTCATAAGCATTGTTGGACTGAGGTTCTAACAAAGTTATCCTCTGCTCTTAATGGACACTGCACCAGAGTTTGGTAGGATTTTATATCCTTCATTAAATTGCAGCCACAGGTCTGCCCATGGATGTGCCTATTTGGCCACTCTGGAGCTGGCTACTATTTTCATAGGATAAATGAAATAAATTAAAAAAAAATAGTTCAGCTGAGATTAAAAATCAGTAAAATTTCAGGGCTTCTAGTTTGCTAGAATTTCCTTTTATTGCTGTGAATTAGCCAATAATTGATTTTAATCTAAACGGGACAAGACAAAATTTTTTTAAAAGCACCCGCAGACCTGGAAGTTCAGAGCTGTGAAGTTCAAGGTCTGGTAGCATGAAGAGCTGATCACAAGCAGGACCTGCAGATATTGTAATAATGCACATAATTCATGAAATGTGAAAGATGTATAGAAGAAAAAAAAAATTAAAGGATGATGGTCTTGCAGAGAAAAAGCAGCAGAATTCTGTGGTCTTTGGATCCTTTATGAAATCTCAGCCTGCCTAATACAGCGAAAGATCTTTAGAATATCGTTATTTGACTTTGTCATTTGTGTTAGAGCTGAACTGGTATTTTGTTCAATTTTCCTGTCTGTCTCAGCAGTCTGTGTACACATAGACAGGGAGACAGAGAGTAGAGGTCTTCTTTAGTCTGACTTGTGGAGAGAAAGTGTGTTCAAAACGTCTCTTGGACCATACGAGTGTGTTTGAACAAAGTTATTTGGCACTCTATTCCTATTGTGCTCTTGTTAGCCTTTAGTTAATTAGCTACAGGTTTTCAGGCAAGAATTACACACTTAAGAACTGAAAGGGGGAAAAGCACTGTGAGAGCACTGAAGGACACTGGGGAACTGCAAAAACAGCATTGAAGAGGTAAAAGCTCTGCTCCAGGCCCAGCAATGGCAGCAGAGCCACGGGCAGGGGCTGAGCCCAGGCCTTGCCCTGCACAGGAGGCAGAACTTGTGCCCTGGGCAGTGCCCAGCCCCGAGCAGATTGTGCAGAGAGGCTGTGCAGTCTCCTCCCTGGGGATATTGCAGAGCCACATGGACACACTGCTGTGCCCTGGGCTCTGGGATGGCCCTGCTGGAGCAGGGAGGTGGCACCAGAGGAGCCCCCGTGGGCCCCTCCAGCCTCACCCAGCCTGGGGTTCTGGGATTCTCTTCTGTCTCAGGGGGCAAGGATGTTTTCCAATAAAAACAGAATTTCTAAGCAATTTTCTAAGTGTTACTTTTGAGCTTTCTTCCCCTAAACCCCTTAAAGCATCACCTGCTTCAGTCAGGTGTCAGAATAATTCATGGCACTTTAACATTCTTGCATTATGGTTACTCTTGTCCCTTGCCAGTTTTCCTTCCTCTGGTCAACTTAGAACAGAAGAAGAAGAGAGGAGAAAAAGAACAGAAGAAGAGGAGAGGAAAAAAAGAGAGAAGGCCATAAATAGTCCTCATTCATAACCTTTTGGGTTTTCTTCCCTATCTCCCTCCCGCCCTCACTTATCTTCCTTGTCCATTTCTACTGAGGAGAGAGAAAAAAACCAGACAGATAATGAAATTTTTCTTTAATTGAATGCTGAAATTCTTTCTGGACAAAAGTAATGTGATCCACTCTCTTCTGATGCACTGATGAGTTTCCATCTGAACTGATTGTTTAGAAAAAAATGGATGATACTAATATTCAACCTTGGAGTTGTCCTAGGGAGCATTTGGAGTGAGGAGATTTGTTGCCAGAAGTGGGAATGGCAGTCAGGAGAGGTTGTCATGTGGAAAGAGTATTTTGACAGTGTCAGTGAAAGCTTTGCTTTTCGAACCAGGTTTGTACGTGATACCTTCCAACAGAGAAGCAAGGTGAGAGCAGCTGGGTGTGAAGAATATGAGAGAATATATTCAATGTTTACCATCAACAAAAATGTTTTATTTGTACTATTGGTGATTTATCCAGTATTGATGATTTATCCCTATCAAGAGATAGAGAAGCAGGGAAAGAGTAAAAATAAGTAAGGTTAGGGGAAATGCAAAAAAACCCACCCTTATGCAAAATAAATAAAGGCTAATCATGCTGAACAAAACATTAAAAAAAGATTGATAGAGACACAGATAAATGAATCTCTGGCTCCATGGTGTTCTGATGAAATTATGAATGACAATATTTTTTCCCAGTAAAAGAAAAAAAAAAAAAAAAAGAAGCATGAGCTCTCAAAGAAAAATAAATATATCAAAAGAAAAGTAGCATCTGACACTTTGAGAAGAGAAATTAAGTCTTGTAAGACATGGGTGTTTACATTCATGACAGCCAACTCTGTAAGGATAATTGCAAATATGACAATCATGGCACTGTTCATTTGCATTGTAAATATTAGTAATTATTTATGTTTAAACTGTCTTCCACCTACAGATCTCCCACTATTTGTGGTCATAAACTATTAGGCCTCACTTGCAGCACTTTTGCATAAACTTGAAATCACCAGCCTGTCCTGATTTAGTTACACTTGAATTAATGATTCTTCTTTAGTAGAAATTTCTGAATTGTTTCAATGTAAAACAAAAAAAATCAAGCAAAACATTAAATAAAAGACCTACTCCAACTAGCAGCTCTGGAAACAAAAGCAAAATTATTTAAATAATGTAAGTACCATTGCAGAATTTAGCAACAAAGTGGTTACAATGTGCATGGTGGTTACTTATAATTGATAACCTTTCATAATTCTGTGTTTACTGTGTGGGAGCAATAAGGCCACTGGAAATATATGGAAAATATCCCTGGAGCAATCCATGATGACACTTTTCTGAGTGTTATTCAGGGAGGGAACAGGCTGGTTTGCTACACCCCTTTGCCTTGAGCATCTTGCATCTGGATATTTCAGATCTCCTAAGCCTTTTAAAAATTGAGAGGCCTCCTCCAGGCTGGGTTTCTATTTTATCATTTGGCATCAATGAAAGACAGTAAGAGAATGTTTACTTACATACAAGATAAGCTTTTTACTTGCAGATAAAGAGTAGGCAGTGTGAGTCAGCCAATATTTATACTGCCTGTTTACAGGGAGTGCTGCACACTGTTTAGGAGATGTTGCAGAACTTTTGACAAATCTTTTGGCTTTTACTTTTTAATATTCACTCATTGAAAGTAAAAAATATTCCCAGGATTCCAAAGTAAATATTTTATTTTAGGGATTTACATGGATGCCCTCTTTAAGCCACTGAGGCAAACTTGTAACAGGGTTTATTGTTGATGCTTGATTCCATATTTAAGAAGAAAAATGCATAAGAAATAATTGATGGACTGCTGAAAAGTAATCAAGCTTACATCACTATCCACTGTGCTTAAGTCTTAATTGATCTACATGATAAACCTTGAGTTCTGTCAGGGGGAGTTAATTAATAATGTACTGGGTATTACACTTGTTATATGAGAAAAACCTCAGGACAAGAAACAGAAAAACAACTCTCAGTAATGTTTACAACTTGAAACACATTTGAAATCTAAGAAGAAATTATGAATGCCTCTTGATTTGAAATCTATCTAAAAATAAAGCAGATTTTCAGTCTGATGAAGGTTGTCCCCTAAACTTTGTCTAGAAATAGCCCACACCACTTTGTTTCAAAATGACAGATAATTTTTCTTTGGTTTTGCCCAGAATGTTTTTTTCACTTTTTGTTCTCATTTTAAGTAGATAGTGAGCCAGTGTGTTAGTGTCAGTCACAGATGCTCAATCCTATTTTCTTTCTCCTTATAGTGAAAGAGAATGTGTAGTGCCCAGGAATGGCAGGCCTAAGGCATCATTTCCAAAAGCACATGAATGATCAGTGTTCCTTGACACTATTTTAGAAAATAATCCAGGAATTTAGGTCCATTCTTATGCATTGCAAACAAATCTTTTTGTTCTTCTTGATGAAATGGACTGGCCGTGTGGACAGTGCCACTGGAGAATTAAACAATATTACCAGGATTATAATGTCAGCTTCCTAATTGTCAATTAATTGTATTATAGTTTGCCTAAAGCAAAAAGTGCTGTGTAGAACATCAGAGCAGAGTTTCCCCCAGTATTTCTGTGGCATGTTGATAAGTAAAAATTTAATTTTCCAGTGCAAATAAGTGTGAAATTAACTACATATGAAACACTTTTTTTTTTTTTTTTTTTTTTACAGCAGAAGTATCTTTATTGGCTACTTTAAAGTTTACTCAGCAATCTGTTTTAAAAGTCACTTTGGTTAGGT
>NC_031780.1:16798187-16808742 GCF_001522545.3 Parus major | reverse complement strand
TTTTTCCTACCATTTAAGCCATCCCTTCCTGCATGGCATTCTTTCACATCCAAAAGATAAAAGAGCCGTACACCAAGCACTAGCATCACATCTAGAAGCAGCATGCAAAGGTAGGGCTTACACTTCAAAATAAATAAATACACAGATAATTCATCCCTAGGACAGAGAATCCCTCTGAAATCCACAGAGCAAAGCTCACCCCTGCTAACTCCTCTTGCCCTGCACGTTCCAGTCCCATTGATCTCACCAGTGGGAAGTTTCCCTGCCCCATGGGTGGCACTGAATGGGCTTTATGGTCCCTTCCAACCGAAGCCATCCTGTAAGTCTATTAAATTTTCTTTGTTATGTAGAATACCCCTGAACATCATAGAGAATAAACTTAAGATTAAAATATGTATAAATTAAAAAGAATAGAATTCAGATATTTTTTAAAGATGAAAATTGCACAAAAGTGTTAAATAAACTGCATGGACATTTAAATACTTATTTTGCAGAAAGGATTAATATGACTTTTAAACAGAATTTATTTTCTTGAGCTGTTAATGATCTGCCATTTTACTCCCTAAATTAGTTCTCAAAGGTCAAAATGTGATCAATTATCCAGTAATTTGGATCTCTTAATTGGCTTGGTTGTGCTTGAAAAGCAAAGCTTCTGTTTCATTTCTATAGCTTGAAAAAAAAAAGCATGGAAAGAAATTCAAATTCTGGTTAGAATGACGTTATGGATTGATATGCAAAATGAAAATATGTGTAGATGCATTTTTGGAGTCTTTTCAGTGGAATTTTTAAATTCTTTCCATTACACATTGAGAATTCAGGAATACCAAATGTAGTGTTCCTCCTAAATCGTGTTCTGAAGGAAAAAGGGAATTTAAGTTGTTTCCCTGATTTTTAGGGGACATTAAAGAGTCTTGAAAAGCAGAAGAAGAATAGGAATAAATGCAAAGGGGTTTTTGATTATTACAGTGATGAATTGCCTACAGAAGATCTCCAGTGGCTGGGACAGGAATGGAATCATACCACAGTGGTTGTTCACAGCACTCCTGGGCCTGAGATGTGATTTCAGTGAGTAATTAGAAAAAGAAAGCAAGAGTTGGTATTTCTCTTTACATCCCCTGCTGTCACAGATTTAGTTAAAATTTGGATTAAATAAACAAATTTGACAATAATTTTCAAGTTAAAAGTTACAATAATACAATCTACTAAAAGTCGTAGGGATATTGGAAGGGCATATATCCAAATTTTCAGTGAAATTTTCATTAGTGGTCTCCTTTCTAATTCTATTCTTTGTGTTTCCATGTGTATTTGGGAGATGAAATATTTCATTTCCAATTTTAATTCACATAGATAATTCTTATTCTGTTCTTTTTCTTTAAGGTAAATGTAGAAGAGTTTAAACATCTTTTTATATTTTTCTATTTTTTAGTCATAATTAGTCTTCTTGCAATAGACCTACTAAAAATTTAAGGATTTTTGTTTAATTTTTTTTAAAAAATCAGCTTTTGCTATTGAACCATTGAGAAGCCACTTTTTGGGAATTGGACAGGAATATAAAGAAGTAAAACAGTCACTGGATCTATTATATTCAAAGCTAGTTGCAATATTCATATTTTCTGGAATATAGTATTCAGGTGTCTTTCTCAAGCATTTTTACAGGAAAATGTCTTTGTAAATGCTTGGAAAAACAGGAGCAGTTTCTTACTAAATGTCTCCTTTTGTTGCTACACGTATGAATGGACTGATTTTATTACTGGGATTACAATGCTGCTAATGTGGAGCTACTAAAAGTCAAGTTTTTAACATGCCTGTGCCAAAATATACTTCTATTTTTAAACTGATCTTTTTAATCCTATAGTTTTAAGGAATAATCCTTTTTGTCTTTAAACCTACAGCTTTATCTTTTAGTCTTCCTCAGCCTCTGGTTGTGTTACTTGGGTGCCTCTATGAAGTGGATATTCCTGCCTCATTACCTCACACCATCAAATTTTACTGGAGTATCAAAGAAAATTATTTTTTTTTCCCCCTTAAATCAAGGTGCTTAGGAGGCAGATTTTCCTTAAATGTTGGCTAACTGGGAAATATGGATTCTTCATTGCTTACAAGTTGTTAAGTTTCTGCAGCATGTAACGAAGTTGTGTTTGATCACTTTAATAGGCTGCTTCAGTGGGAACAGTGGAAAGGTTATATTATTTTTCTCTTTATTTATCCTACTCTTCCATTGGGAGATTATTCAGGTGTACTGAAAATAGAAAATCATGTTTTCAGGTTGTTTTTTTCTTCTTTAAGAGCTTCAGGATATTTCCATCATAAAATTGTACCAATTCAGAAAATGATTACAGAAAGTTTGGAGCTGCACTTTAAACAGTAGTTAGAGTAGACTGATTCTTCCTGATAGCTGATAGAAAAGATATTTTCTAAAAGAATAGTTATCCACATATAAGTTCATGGAACTAAAAATAAACACTGGAGTAACTTTTTATCCCAAATGTCTGTCACGTTCTTTCTGTGTTTCCAAAACCATTATCAGAGATGCTTATAGTGCTGTTAAAGAGCAGCTACAGGGATTACTTTCAGTACTTAAAAAAAAAAAAAAGAATTTGCTCTCTAATAAAAGATTTAATATTTTCATGCTTTTTATGGTTAGAAGGCAAAATATTTTGTTTAAAGGGACCTGCTTGTTTGATATATTTTTCCAGAGACTGGTTTAAAATTACTGAAGTCCTGAAAAACCCCTTGACCTCCACTGAGATGAAATAAGCACCTTGTGATTGCTTGTTAGCAAAGATCACCCTCTGTATTCCTTCATGGATTGCTAACATTACTCTGTGTCCATGGGAATGTACTTATTTTTAAGACAGAATTTATTGTCAGAAAGGGAGAATCAATATGTTATTGCCCTAGTCTGTAGTGTATTTCATTTGCATGCTGGCACATTTACCAAATGCTTTCTAAAACAGTGCATCATATTAATAATTCTGAGAGTCACAAAGGGGATCCAGCTGAAGCTGCCTCACAAAATCATACCAAAAAATCATATATTATTGAAGAGAAAAGGACTACAGCAATCTTCTATTTTCTTTGCACTTAATTGCTTTTCGTATTCGGGGATTTTGCTCAATTCTAAGTTTCTAAGTGCAGTATGTTAAATACAAACTTTTAATGACTATTTGTGTTTATTTGCAAGTCTGAATATGCCCAGTGGAAGACAAGTTTGACCATTGTTGTATGCTGAAATTTAATATCTTTTCCTTTCAATCCCTTGTTTTGAGCCATCAGTCAAGATGGATTGAAAACACTCTACTTTGTGTAGTACAAGTTTTCCTCCCCCCTGTTTTGTTTTATGACTCTGCCATATTATTTTTCCCTAGGACATCTTTAACCTCAAAGGAAATGCACATTATTTTTCTGAACTGCTGTTCCATTTAAGGGTAGATGAATTATAACTCATGCTAAGTTAGATGTGTATTTGACTTGCACTACAAATCTATTTATGGAATCCCAGGATCATTCAGGCTGGAAAACACTTCTGAGACCATGGAGTCCCAGCTGTGCCCGATGCCCACCTTGTCCCCAGCCCAGAGCTCTGAGTGCCACCTCCAGCCTTTCCTGGGACACCTCCAGGGATGGGCACTGCAAAGCTCCCTGGGCAGCCCCTGCCAAGGCCTGAGCTCCCTTTCCATGGGCAAATTGCTGCTGCTGTCCAGCCTGAGCCTCCCCTGGCCCAGCTTAACATGACACCCATCCCTTCACTCTCTATACATGCACTGGAGTGGATTTTAATATTAATCCTGTTGTAATTTTTTTATATAATATTTATTTTATTTTTTTTTTAATGCTACCGATGAAAGAAGTTCTTTGTAGTTTCAGTAACTAATTTCTGGTTAATTCTGTGTATAAGATACACAAGAATCACTTTTGTTCAAGTCTCAAGGCACACATGGAAGTCAGGTTTTTTACAGGTATTTCCTCTCAAATACACTTCTGCCCAGATAGATTTGCCTGACAGAATGATTCTCTCAGCTTCCACAGCAGGAGGAGGTGAGGCAGTAGCACCATCCTGACCTCAGTGCTGCACCCACAGTCCTCACAGGCAGGGGCACATCCCTGCAAACCCCTGTGCCTGCTGGGAGGGAATATCCTTGCAAACCTGTGCTCCTGCTGGGAGGGAATACCTCTACAAACCCATGTTCTGCAGGTGGGAACATCCCTGCAAACCCCTCTTCCTGCTGGGAGGGAATATCCCTGCAAACCCCTGTTCCTTCTGGGAAGGGATGAACATCCCTGCAAACCCCTGCTCCTGCTGGGAGGGAGCATCCCTGCAAACCTCTGTTCCTGCTGGGAGGGATGAACATCCCTGCTCCTGTTTGGAGAGATAACATCCTTGCAAACCCCTGTTCTTGCAGGAGGGGAACATCCCTGCACACCCCTGTTCCTGCTGGGAAGGGATGAACATCCCTGCAAACCTCTGTTCCTGCTGGGAAGGGATGAACATCCCTGCAAACTCCTATTCCTGCAGGTGGGAACATCCCTGCAAACCCCTGTTCCTACTGGGCTGCTCACACTGCAAAAAGTGCTCCTCATTGATGGAGATCCTGGGGAATGGAGAGAGGGCTTCAAATGCAAATTTGTCTTCTTGATATGCTGGTAGCAGCTTTCATCCTTGGTGGCCATTTCCTGAGAGGAAAGAACATCTCTCAGTGCTGATAAAATCATCTCTCATCTCCTAAGGCCACAGTCAAGGGCTCCCTGACATCATTCTGCATGGCCTGAGTGATCTACCTCGGTGGAAAATCCTGCAGGTTTGGGAACAAGGGCACAGTTAAACCCAGGTATGGGAAGGGGTTCTGAGATGTTGACATTTGTCTGAGAGGGGAGTAAAAGGAACCTTTAAACTTGAGGTGAGTAGCCAAAATTCTAGCTGAATATAAAATATGTGGAATTTGTGTCTTGTTTGTATCATGGATACTGTAGCCATCTAGAAAAATATATATAATAACATATTTTTTATTCTAATGATATAATTTTTTCATTGCCATGCTGAAATAAAGGGTCATAAAGACTTATTTTCAGGCTTAGAATTTCAATTTCACATAACTTTAGGTTTTAAATATTTCCTTAAAACACTTGCTTTCATACATTCTGGGCATTGGATCCAGAATTAAGGATACATTATCTAAATTATATACTCTCTTTATTTCCATATATAGTGTACAACTAAGTATTAACAGGATTTCTCATAGGTCACAGAAAAAGAATGAAAGCCCTGAGGAATCTGAAATGACAGCTTGTTTAAAATTTTTAAAGCCTTGAACACTTGAAAATATGATGATATAATTATGACAATGTAATTGCTAACAGACATAACTATATTATTGTTAAAACTTGAATATATGAAATTAAAGAGCTCCAAGATTTAAGATACCAAGTTTTGCAGTATATAATGAATATAATGGAAGATAACACCAGTGGAAGCCCTCAGCTAAATGGAAGAGAAATACCTAAAAATAATCCTAATGGCTTCGCTATTCCTTCTGATACCAAACAAATCCAGTATTTTCCTTATTTAAACAAAGAGAGAGAAACTCTTTCACTTTGAGAGCAGCTCATACATCCCATATTGTGCATGTGTTGTAGCACAACTGTTTACTATTAAAGTAGGCACAGCATAAGATTGACTTGAAAGTGTTCAGCAAGGATAAAAGCTTAGGAAACTAATTCAGGAAAAATCATACTTATCTGAGCCAATTTTTCTAGCTTGACATTTTATGATTTACTTCTAAGCAGCTAAAAGAGCTTAAGAAACCTCTTCCTTCTGGTTCCTCTGATTTTATTTATTTATATATTTTTTTAAAAATGTGCTGCTTAATCCTGCCTGAAATATGTGTAATTAATATTGAAACAAACACTATGGGTATTGACTGTGAGAAAGCTGAAGATGTGAGAGATTAGAAATGGTCATGTGCTACATGGAACTTTTTAATGCATGTTAACATTGGTATATCACCCAAAGAATGGAAAGATACTGTGCAGTTTTTTGCAAAATAGAGCTGAGACTGTGCAGTAGTTTTGAGGATTTCCAATATTTTGTTAGCTTAAAAAATGGTCCAAGCCAATTACACACCCAAAAATAAAAAATTTCAATCTTTTTACTATTCTCAGTCAGCTGGTACTGGCAATAAAAGTAGCTAAGCTGTGCAGGAGCTTGAGCCCTGGATGAATCCCTTATGAAATTTCTGGGAACAAAACCATTTAGGTGTAAGAAAATCATCTGAAGCAGTAAATAAACAAGGAGATATGGGCAGTTTCCTTTCTATATTAGGCTGACACCTGGAAACCTGGAGCAAGGCTGGGTGGTCCAAGCATTGAAATGTAAATGTACACAATCACAATTAGGGGGGATGGCTGCCAGTGGCAGAGGGCAGGGCTGGATGGGATCTTGGGCAGGGATTGTTCCCTGGCAGGGTGGGCAGGCCCTGGCACAGGGTGCCCAGAGCAGCTGGGGCTGCCCCTGGATCCCTGGCAGTGCCCAAGGCCAGCTTGGACATTGGGGCTGGAGCAGCCTGGGACAGTGGGAGGTGTCTCTGCCATGGCTGGGGTGGGAATGGGATGAGCTTTGAGGTCCCTCCGTACCCAAACCACTCTACGATTCCAATAAATAATCTATTAAATTCATACCATCATCTTCCAGTAATGACTTTTCCCACGTTCATTCTGCAGATGCTGCCTCCACTCAAAACGTCCAATTATGGAAGCTTTGTGGTGGTGTCCAGCAGACCATTCAAAAATTTATATTAATTTTCACAGACTAACATTTGTCTTCCTTGAATATTGTTACATGGTACCAGAGTGCTACTTTTTATAGAACCTGGCCTTTTTTTGTATACATTTTTATTTAAAAACTAGCAGATGGAAATGTTTGTGTCACCTTTCCAAAGGAATGTGTGGCGTCTCTGTGTAGATGACACAGTTCTCCAGAAGCTTTGCACTGTGTTCTTTGCTCTTTTCCAGAGCTATTTCCAATATCTCAGCTAGAAATACAAGACATGCAAAGATAACAGTTTGTGCTGCTGAACATTGTTCAAGAAAGTGCTGAATTTTTGTCCCCCTGAAAATAAATAAATAAAATGCCAGTTTTCTGGAATCCCATCACAGACTACTTTGTAATTATCAGCACTTGAGATTTTAGCTAAAGCTGTACAAAGATTACATTAGCATAAAATGTTGTGTTCTTTTGATTGAATATATTATTTGAGAGAAAATATTCCACAGTACTAAAGGTAGGAATAAGAAATTATTACCTGCCAGGTGATAAATAGTAGTCTGTTGATGAGAAATATTTTTTAAAAATGCTAATTGCTCCGTTGAAGTTGACATTTAATCCAGTTAAAAATATGCCACAAATCCAGCTTGGAAAATTCAGTATATAAGTAATGGGGCTGTGTGAATTGTAGCAATTACTGGTTCAAATTAGTGGGTTCTCCTTTAAGATTTCCCTGTCACATCATATTTTGTCACATCATGTAGTTCCACTCCACTGCACGTTGGCAGAGGCTCCTGATTGTTGAACTGCAGGGAGATGATCAGAGCCCTGCTCTGACTTTGGAGCTCGTGATTGAGGAGAAACCAAACACTGCCATGCAAATCCCACCTTTCACTGATTGCACAGCTACAGCTTGTAGCTTTTCATCCAAAACCTCTCTGCACAGAACTTCTTTCACCTTCTTAACCCCTCAGAGGCTCCTCATGAATTGCTGCAGTTTGTTTGGAGCCTCCTGGGGTTGTTGCCAAGGGAGAGTTCAGTTCTGCCTTTTTGGGGTCTCCCTCTTCCTAATGGGGCTCTGCTGGCACTAAAAACAAATGGGTTTATCATGTTTAGCAAAGATGAAAGTCCCACACTTCTAACAGTAACAGTGATGTCTCTAAGTGTTCAGCTGCTTCTGAAATTAGTGATGCTGTGTCTGTAGGATTGGACCTCTGAGGAATTTTCTGGTTATCTACAAACCTGAGAAACATCTTCCTGAATAAAGCAAACAGGAATTCTTTCATTTAATTGGGCTTCCTTTGCTGATCCAGAGTAAAGAACATTTTACTGGATGCAAAACAGAGGACTTAGCTGTAGTAAAGTAGGTATTTTTTTTTTGTTGCTAAAAAAGCCCAGAAGGGAAAATATTGATAGGAAACATCTATTCCCTCCTTTATTCAAACCAATCAAAACTCCTGTCCTTAGTTATGGAAGTGAAGCCAGCACAGAAGGCTTCAGGGTATATCCTGGTCTATGGATAATCAGTCAGAAGTGTTTGAATTTTTTCCTACTCCATATTTTCTTGATGAATCTGCCTTTTGCAAATTCTTTGGAGAGGAGTCATTATAGATTAATTTGATATCACCTGTTTTTAGTGCTCCTCTGTTTCAGTTCTTGGACTAGAATACAGAAATACAGCCCTTTCCATAGGAGATGATTTGTGATGCTGTCTCCACTTGGATGCAGAGTTTTGAAAAAGACAGAGGGGTCTTGTGGCTCGCCAAAAAAAAAAAATAAATAAAAATTTCTGGTGCTGGTTTTTCTACTGTTTTGTACCCCTTGAATTTCTCCACAAGATTTGTTTCTTTCATAAAGATAATTAATTACTGGGATTTAATCTTTCAGGTAGTAAGATCTTCCAATTTCAAATCAGATGAGGAAATCGTGCTCAGCCTCTGAATTTTCACCATGCCATGGGTAGGCAGGGAGCTTTATCATCACCCAGTTCCACCCCCTGCCATGGGCAGGGACACCTTCCCTGTCCAACCTGGCCTTGGACCCTTCCACCTGGAGCAACCTGGGACAGTGGAAGCCCATGGCAGGGGGTGGGACAAGATCATCTTAAAAACCCCATTTGATATTCTGTGAGAAACCCCAAACCCCCTTGATGTTCTGTGAGAAGCTACTGGGCTTTTTTTCCTTGAACTTGCATGTGGATTGTTTGCTTCTGTTTGTTTTGTGGCTGGTTTTAATTGCACAACCCCATCTGATTGCCTTATTGAAATAATTTAGCTTTTTTCACCAATGTTTATAAAGCAACATTACAAAGCAGAATACTGTGGTTCTGTAAGAAATAAGAAAGAATAAATTATAATAGATTATGTTCCATAAAATTGGCTAGCAATTCATGCCATTTACAAGAAGAGGAGTGAGGACTGTGCACTCCTCTCTCTAGCCTCCCTTTCTCTTCCCCTGCTTATTGGGTCGGTGGTTGAGATTTTTGGTTGGAGGCTAAAGCCTCCTTATGTTGTAATGTAAATACAGCTGCTTTTGGTGAGGAAGTTTGAAATAAGAACATTCATTCTGGCAAGAAAAGCCACATAATGGAAACAAAGGCACTGCCCCAAGTGTGCTCTATAATGAGTTGCTGTCCTCATTTTTCACTCGGAGCCAATCGTTATGGTACTGAAGTGAACACTGCCTCATCTATACATATATATCATTTTTCCAAAGGATGCTCTAGAGAGGATGAAGATCAATATAAATTCATTTTTTTCTGGTAATGGAAAATATTTGAACTGTTCAGCTATGAGGTACAAACATGACTTCTGGGGGTATCAGGCTTGTGCTTTAAGCCACTGTCCTGACAATTCCAAGCATGTGTAAACCTACAGCTTTTTGTGTGCCTTGACAAGTATCCTGAAGAGACCAGAGTTCCTTTGAGAAGGTAAAATGATACATGATTAGCAGAAAAACGATTTTCCTTAAATAGATTCTGTCCTCAAAATTCAAGTGTCTTCTGCTTATTGTAGAGATAACAATATTTGGGAAAATTATAGCAGTTTAAAACCCCCTGTATGAAGTTCAAAACACTTTCTCACACACACTGTACAACAAATACTGTGATGGTGCTGGGATATGACAACATTTGAATGAATGAAGAGGACACAGAATTGCCAAGATATTGAGTTTGGCAGAATGATACATCAGCCCTGAAAGAATCGGTTTTAATTACAAGATGTGCTCTGCTAGATGCCTGCAACATTATCTCCTTAATCATAAGCACTCAGAAATGGACATATTTACACAAAGATATTTCTATTGGGAAGACACTTTCAAACTACTCAGAAACCTCAAAGTAGGACAGGAAAGAATAATGCCACATTTAAGTGGAAAATGCTGACAAAATCTGAAGTACACTGCAGTGGGGATAAAACAAGTAATTGCTGTTTTATCATTAGGAGGATTGGACAAGGGGGAAAAGGGAGAAGAGAACAGAGACTGGAATTTGAATTCCTCTGTTAAGCTTAGTGCCTTTTAGAGGAAGAAAACAGTGTATGGCTGTTACAGGCAGTGTAAGTGTACTTTTTTATATCTTTGGCATATGTGATTTCTGTGCCAAATAGCTTGAGAGAGATGCTAATTTTATCAAAAATGTTCCATTTTGAAGTTGCATCTCATTTAAACCTGAACTCTATTTAGAGCCTGTATCTGGTAGGGAAGGGGGGAATTTATTCATTTTATAACTCATAGGAGGAGGGGCTGAGGGAGCTGGGAAGGGTCTGGAGCCCCAGGAGGGGCTGAGGGAGCTGG